>NC_138775.1:21715989-21940989 GCF_965119305.1 Pelophylax lessonae | reverse complement strand
TGAGTACACCCCTCACATTTTTATAAATATTTTATTATATCTTTTCATCAAATGAAAGGTGGAGGAGCGCAAGGTCTCTAACATCCACCAACCCTGTGATGTCATCATGGAGGAGTGGAAGAGGAATCCAGTGGCAACCTGTGAAGCTCTGGTGAACTCCATGCCCAAGTGGGTTAAGGCAGTGCTGGAAAATAATGGTGGCCACACACAATATTGATACTTTGGACCTAATTTTGGACATTGTCACTTAGGGGTGAGGCCTGTTCTGAGTGGAACCTGTCCTGGTAAACCGCTGTATGGTCTTGGCCACTGTGCTGCAGCTCAGTTTCAGGGTGTTGGCAATCTTCTTATAGCCTAGGCCATCTTTATGTAGAGCAACAATTCTTTTTTTCAGATCCTCAGAGAGTTCTTTGCCATGAGGTGCCATGTTGAACTTCCAGTGACCAGTATGAGAGAGTGAGAGCGATAACACCAAATTCTAACACGCCTGCTCCCCATTCACACCTGAGACCTTGTAACACTTACGAGTCACATGACATCGGGGAGGGAAAATGGCTAATTAGGGCCCAATTTGGACATTGTCACTTAGGGGTGTACTCACTTTTGTTGCCAGCGGTTTAGACATTAATGGCTGTGTGTTGAGTTAATTTGAGGGGACAGCAAATTTACACTGTTATACAAGCTGTACACTCACTACTTGAGCAAAGTGTCATTTCTATTTGTCAAGCTCTATTTGAGGGAAAAAAATTGAAACAAATTAATTTGGGTACAGCGTTGCATGACCGCGCAATTACCAATTAAAAAGAGCAGTAAATAGCAAAATGGGGTTAAAAACCTTCTGGAGCTGAGATAGTTATACCCTTTTAAAGCGGAGTTCTGGCCACATACACATTTTTGACCTAAAAATACCCCCTTAATCCTAAGCTAACCCCAATTACCCTAACACTAACCCCACATTACAGGTCATTACAGTTATAGAATAAAGATAAATACTTACCTTTAAAATTGATTGCAGAGCATGGCCATCTCCAGTGTGGGCATCTGAAGCCGTGGTGTCCCCCACTGTGTCCTTCTTCCGGGTTCCTGGCTACCCAGAATGCCGATCGCAATCTCGCTGAAGCCGTGGTGTCCCCCGCTGTGTACTTCTTCCTGGTTCCTGGCTACCCAGAATGCCGATCGCAATCTCGCTGAAGCCGTGGTGTCCCCCGCTGTGTACTTCTTCCTGGTTCCTGGCTTCCCAGAATGCCGATGGCAATCTCGCGCATGCGCTGTAGATTGCGATCGGCAATCAGAGTAGCGGCCGGGGCTGTTCCCATTGCATCCTCCCAGGACGCAATGTAAAGGAGGAAGTGATGTCGGGGGCTGCGGCTGCACAAGGAGGAAGTGACGTCGGGGGCTGCGGCCGCACAAGGAGGAAGTGACGTTGGGGGCTGCGGCAGCACAAGGAGGAAGTGACGTCGGGGGCTGCGGCCGCACAAGGAGGAAGTGACGTCGAGGGCTGCGGCCGCACAAGGAGGAAGTGACGTCAGGGGCTGCGGTCGCACAAGGAGGAAGTGACGTCGGGGGCTGCGGCTGCACAAGGAGGAAGTGACGTCAGGGGCTGCGGCTGCACAAGGAGGAAGTGACGTCGGGGGCTGCGGCTGCACAAGGAGGAAGTGACGTCGGGGGCTGCGGCTGCACAAGGAGGAAGTGACGTCGGGGGCTGCGGCTGCACAAGGAGGAAGTGACGTCGGGGGCTGCGGCCGCACAAGGAGGAAGTGACGTCGGGGGTTGCGGCTGCACAAGGAGGAAGTGACGTCGGGGGCTGCGGCCGCACAAGGAGGAAGTGACGTCGGGGGCTGCGGCCTCACAAGGAGGAAGAGGAAGGAAGGTAAGTTTATTTTCATTAAAAACAACGTAAGTGGAAAAAAAAATATTAACTATCCAATCCTTTTTCAGGTTTATGATGCTGCAAAGTTTATTTTTAGGATGGAACTCCGCTTTAAAAATGCAGTTCCTGCCTTCCCAACCTGCCTTTTTTCAGTCTATTGTTTTTTGGGGCCTCTCTGGGACACCGCGGGGATCGGATCACTGTGCAGTGTTTGAGAAGTAAAAAGCTTGGTGAACATACTAATAGATGCGTATCACCATGAGTCATTGTTTACACCCAGGTGACTCAGAGCCATTATTTCATTCCATTCCCTTTAATGTATTTGCACAGGCAGACATAAATACGCTGATCTGTCCAAGCAATCGCTGGCGTGCGATGTCAAATATTAGCGGGCGTTCCAGAGGGGATGGAGTTGGATAGGATGTTACAGGGCAGGGTGGTGCCATTTTAAGGATCAGAGATCACTAAATAGGCTCAAACCCATTTTCCAAACATAACACCCTGCGACGGCATCCAGAAACCGGCCGCCCCTGACATGAAAGGTTCTACAGTTTGAGAATAACGGCATGAAGAGCGCCAAACCTCACGAGTCAGAGAAAGCGTTAATAGTCCCAGTTCACATGTGCAATGACAGACATTGCATGTGATTCGAAGCGCACTGCTCTACAAATCATATGCGATTTCTGTGCAATGCAAAATGAATTTGCATCGCATTCGGACACAACTCGCACAGGACCCTTTTTTTTGGCCTGCACCAGAATCGGATCGCATGGGTGTCCCCCTCCCCTCCCATTTGTGATCCGATTCATGTCTGAACTGACAGGTCGCACTGCGATATGCGAACTGATCTGGGGGTGTCATTAACTTTGTATTGATTCGCAATTGGCAGTGTCAAAAAAAAAAATCACAATAAGTGTATTTTGATTTTTTTTTACCAAAAAATATGTAGCAGAATACAAATTGGCCTAAAATTATGAAAAATTTAGATTTTTATTTATTTTATTTTTTTTTGGGAATGTTAGAAAGCAGAATGTGAAAAATAATGTTTTTTTTCCAGAATTGTCGCTCTTTTTTTATTTAAAGTGCAAAAAAAATAAAAATCGCACAGGTGATCAAATACCACCAAAAGAAAGCTCTATTTGTGCGAGAAAAAAAAAAAGACATTCATTTTTATTTGCGTACAGCGTCGAACGATCGCGCAATTTTCCGTTAAAGTAACGCAGTGCCGAATCACAAAATATGGCCTGGTCGTTAAGGGGGCAAATCCTTCCGGTCCAGAAGTGGTTAACTGTCAATTGCGGTCGTGCGACGCTGTACCCAAATAAAATTGATGTCTTTTTTTTTTCGCACAAATAGAGCTTTCTTTTGGTGGTATTTGATCACCTCTGTGGTTTTTTTTTTTTTTTTCACTATAAACAAAAAAAGAGCGACAATTTAAAAACAAAACAATATTTTTTTTACTTTCTGCTATAAAACAGATCCAAATAAAAAATGTAAAAATCTAATTTGCTCATCAATTTAGGCCAATATGTGTTCTGCTACATATTTTTGGTAAAAAAAAAAAAATCTCAATAAGTGTATATTGATTGGTTTTCACAAAAGCTATTGCGTCTACAAAATATGAGATATTTTTATTTATTTATTTATTTTATTTTTCTTTTACTAGTAATGGCGGCAATTAGCGACTTATAGTGGGACTGCGATATTGCAGCGGGCAGTTGGAACACTAACTGACACTTTTTGGGGATCAGTGACACAAATAGAGTGATCAGTTCTACAAAATTTGCACTGTCACTGTACTTATGACACTGGCTGGGAAGGGGTAATCAAAGTGTGATCAACTGTGTGCCTAGCCAGTATTTTCTAACTGTGTGGGAGGTGCTTTCACTAGGAGAAGACATGGATCCCTGTCCCTGCTTTGCAGGAACACAGGATCAATGCCTTCCTTACTGACAGAACAGCGATCTGACTTGTTTACATAGGTAGGTCGTCATTCTGCCTGTGTACCGAATGATCAGCAGGTGCCGGCAGACATCGGATCTGCGAGACCGGATGATCAGCTCCCGCTGTGTAGAATACATACGTGATCCTGCGCACCTCTGCTGTCCTGTAGCATTAACAGTGCTATGGGGCGGTCGGCAAGTGGGTAAAGGGCAGGCTTGGGAGAACCAGGCTGGGGAAGGAAGGCTAGACGATGCTGGATGGCCTCCAGCTATGCTCTGTCTGACTTGCTGCAGCTTCTATTGCACATTGTGAGAAGCTCACAGTGTGCAGTGAAATCAGAGTAAGCTAATTCAGTCCAGGAGAGAAGCCAGTACAAAACTGCAGGCAGGGCCGGCTCATAACTATTTTGCGCCCTAGGCAAGACTAACACTCCCCATAACCTTCTGCGGGGGGGCTGGAGGATGCAGCCAGGGTGTTGTTAGTCTTTCCTGGAGCCATGCAGGTGACAGGATAAGAAAACAGACTCACCGAAATCCACAGCTACGTTCAGTGTCCCGCCTCCTCCACTGACCTCATGCCTGCCTCCACTGACCCAGCTGTGCCTGCCTACTCCACCTCCTCCGCTGGCCACATGGCCTCCTCCTCCACTGACCCAGCTGTGCCTGCCTCCTCCGCTGGCCACATGCCCACCTCCTCCACTGACCCAGCTGTGCCCGCCTACTCCACCTCCTCCGCTGGCCACATGGCCGCCTCCTCCACTAACCCAGCTGTGCCGCCCACTCTGCCTCCTCCGCTGGCCACATGCCTGCCTCCTCCACTGACCCAGCTGTGCCCGCCTACTCCGCCTCCTCCGCTGGCCACATGGCCGCCTCCTCCACTGAGCCAGCTGTGCCCGTCTACTTCGCCTCCTCCGCTGGCCACATGCCCGCCTCTTCCACTGACCCAGCTGTGCCCGTCTACTCTGCCTCCTCCACTGGCCACATGCCCGCCTCTTCCACTGACCCAGCTGTGCCCGTCTACTCTGCCTCCTCCGCTGGCCACATGCCCGCCTCCTCCACTGACCCAGCTGTGCCTGCCTTCTCTGCCTCCTCCGCTGGCCACATGACCGCCTCCTCCACTGACCCAGCTGTGCCCGCCTACTCTGCTTCCTCCGCCGGCCACATGCCCATCTCCTCCACTGACCCATCTGTGCCCGCCTCCTCTGCTGGTCACATGCCCGCTTCCTCCACTGACCCAGCTGTGCCCGCCTTCTCTGCCTCGGCTGGCCACATGCCCGCCCCCTCCACTGACCCAGCTGTGCCCACCTACTCTGCCTCCTCCGCTGGCCACATGGCCGCCTCCTCCTCTGACCCAGCTGTGCCCGCCTACGCTGCCTCATCCGATGTGCCCTCCTCACAGCCTGAGCTGCTGCTGACCTCCTATGCAACAGCCATGACAGGCCTCCACCACGGCTGCTGCTTTCTGTGCAGTCAGTCAGCGCCACAGCTCTGTGTTGGGCCCCTCGTTTTTCTCGGCCAGGCTAACATGGAATTCAGTGGGCTGTGGCTGCGCTCCTAGGCAGCAGTGCGCCCTAGGCAGCTGCCTAGTTCGCCTAACGGGAGCGCCGGCCCTGACTGCAGGGAAGAGTGGAGATCAGATTTAGGGGATGGTGACCAGACATCCCCGGTTTCAGGAGACAGTCCCCGGACTAAGGGCACTCTCCCCGGACCAAGTCTGTCCCTGGTTTTGTCCCTGGATTCAGGGCTGGAATAACAGACAAGGCATCGCATGCTGGCGGAGAAACAGCCTGGTGGCTTGGATGCCAACATCTCTGTATATATGTAGTCCTGTGCCCAGTGCTCTGTGTATTTTGCAGTCTTGTACCCAGTGCGCTGTGTATTATGTAGTCCTGTGCCCAGTGCTCTGTGTATTTTGCAGTCCTGTACCCAGTGCGCTGTCTAGTACGTAGTCCTGTGCCCAGTGCTCTAAGTATTCTGTATTCCTGTGCCCAGCACTTTGTGTATTATGTAGTTCTGTGCTCTGCACTCTGTGTATTATGTAGTCCTGTGTCCAGCGCTCTGTGTATTATGCAGTCCTGTGCCCAGGGCTCTGTGTATTATGTATTCCTGTGCCCAGCACTTTGTGTATTTTGCAGTCCTGAACCCAGCGATCTGTGTATTATGCAGTCCTGAACCTAGCGCTCTGTGTATTATGCAGTCCTGTGCCCAGCGCTCTGTGTATTATGCAGACCTGTACCCAGCGCTCTGTGTATTATGCAGTCCTGTGCCCAGCGCTCTGTGTATTATGCAGTCCTGAACCCAGCACTCTGTGTATTATGTAGTCCTGTGCCCCGCGCTCTGTGTATTATGCAGTCCTGTACCCAGCGCTCTGTGTATTATTTAGTCCTGTGCCCAGCGCTCGGTGTATTAAGCAGTCCTGTGCCCAGCGCTCTGTGTATTAAGCAGTCCTGTACCCAGCGCTCTGTGTATTATGAAGTCCTGTGCCCAGTGCTCTGTGTATTATG
This sequence comes from Pelophylax lessonae, assembly GCF_965119305.1. Classification (NCBI taxonomy): domain Eukaryota; kingdom Metazoa; phylum Chordata; class Amphibia; order Anura; family Ranidae; genus Pelophylax; species Pelophylax lessonae. The sequence continues at coordinate 21,934,672 of NC_138775.1, read as the reverse complement.
CAGTCCTGTACCCAGCGCTCTGTGTATTATGTAGTCCTGTGCCCAGCGCTCTGTGTATTAAGCAGTCCTGCACCCAGCACTCTGTGTATTATGCAGTCCTGTGCCCAGTGCTCTGTGTATTATGCAGTCCTGTACCCAGCGCTCTGTGTATTATGTAGTCCTGTGCCCAGCGCTCTATGTATTAAGCAGTCCTGCACCCAGCGCTCTGTGTATTAAGCAGTCCTGCACCCAGCGCTCTGTGTATTATGAAGTCCTGTGCCCAGTGCTCTGTGTATTATGCAGTCCTGTGCCCAGCGCTCTGTGTATTAAGCAGTCCTGCACCCAGCGCTTTGTGTATTTAGCAGTCCTGTGCCATTTATCAATAAAAAAAATGTCCCCGGATTTCATTTTAAAAATCTGGTCACCTTAATTTAGGGCCCTTTTTTTGTTTTGGGCAGTGGCCTGGGGGGGGGGGGGGGGGGGAATTAAAACCTTTTTCTGGCTTTGGTGTTAACGCACAGGGATGACTTTTTATTTGCATTAAGCCGATCTCGCATAAGCATTTTGTAAAAGAAAACATAAAAGCGATTATAGTTCCCTTTTAAATCTCATGCAGAAGATTCGGAGTAATTCATTTTCATCCCGGGCCCGTGACATCTTTACTCTTTTTATTGTGAAGATGCAATAAAAATGTAACTGCCCCGTATCAATTAGATTTGTTCCTACAATAAAGCACCGGCGGGACTTCCAGCGGCTCAGGGATCGCGCAGCAAACACCAAGTCGGTGAGAAAAGCTGCGTAACACTTTCCTAGACTGACAATAAAAAAATAAAAAAGCTTATTCCGTTTAATCGGGATTGCTTGTCCTCTCTGATGGTCTCTCAACAAAGCCTGCATGCTGCGGGTTGGGGGCAGAGTTTAATTCCCTAGCTGCTCCTACATGGCTTATTAAACGCGCGCGAGAAAGACGATGGCGGACTCGGTAATGGAGTAGCAGAGGGTTAATAATCTCAAGGAGTTCCCAGCGGGGGAGGCACAGGAAATAACTAATCAACAATGCCAGTGACAGGATAATTTAATGGCTTTGGGCCACCCCAAGCTGTTCTTTTCCCAGTTGCTTCTGAGGATTAATTATCACCTTCCTACCATTGGAGATGACAAGTAATTTGGGGTCTGTCCTGTCTGGGGAAGATCTGAGCTGCTGCGCTGTCAGAGGATTCAATTGCAGGAATTGGATTTAAAGGGAAAATGTCATTCTTTTCATAGGTGTGCGCAGCCTATTGCATTAGGGTGTGCACCCCAAAGTTTAAATACACATGCATGTGTTTGCCTACATGTATATGGCCCCGATACATTACTCTCCCTGCTGGCAAAGTGAAATAGAAGTGTGTGGCACTTCTCTTATGGCAGAGCAGGTCCGAGGGAGATCTTTCCCATCTCCTCACTGGCAAACAGAGCGATAATGCTAATGTGCCCTAGGTGATTAGGGTGTGCCCAGGCACACCCGGCACACCCTGTGCGCACGCCTATGATTCTTTTACAGGTGCGATCAGCGCATTTGTAAATAAGAACGTCAGTCTGTACTGTGCTGGTAAAGACATAAAGGGATTCCTACTGCATTAAAGTCTATTGTATTTGTACTGTCTACTCTCAAGTTGCGTAAACCGTCCGCGCTATATAAATCCTATATAATAATAATAATAAAGGGGGGGATTTACTAAAACTTGAGAGTACAAAATCAGGTGCAGCTCTGCATAAAAACCAAGCAGCTTCCAGGTTTTTTTTGTCAAAGTTTAACCACTTCAGCTCCGGGAGGATTTACCCCCTTAACCACTTAAGCCCCGGAAGATTTTACCCCCTTCCTGAATCCTATTTTGTGATTCGGCACTGCGTGACCTTAACGGACAATTGCGCGGTCGTACGTTGCTGTACCCAAATGAAATTGACGTCCTTTTTTTCCCACAAACAGAGCTTTCTTTTGGTGGTATTTGATCACCTGTGTGATTTTTTGATCATGCGCTATTGCGCTATAAACAAAAAAAGAGGGACAATTTTGCAAAAATTACAATATTTTTCACATTTTTTTATATGAAATCCCACCCCCAAAAAAATGTAAAAGGCCAATTTGTTTTCTGCTACATATGTTTGGTAAAAAAAAATCGCAAAAAGCATATTTTGATTGGTTTGCGCAAAAGTAATTGCGTTTACTAACTAAGGCAAAGATTTTTGTCATTTTTATTGTTTGTTTTTTTTAACGAGTAATGGTGGCGATCCGCAATTTTTTTTGCGGGACTGCGGCATTGCGGCGGACAGATCGGACCCTTGACTGACATTTTTGACACTTTTGGGGGTACCAGTGACATTACTACAGTAATCAGTGCTATATATATATATGCACTGTTACTGTAAAAATGACACTGGGAGGGAAGGGGTTAACTTTATTGGAGAGGGAGGGGTTAAGTGTGTCCCTAGGGGCGTGCTTCTAACTGTGATTGGATGTGGCTGTGTGTGTAACAGCAGAGATCAACGGTCCTACACAGAGGCGTAACTAGAACCTTCAGGGCCCCGATGCAAGAAACCATGAAGGGCCCCCCAGACCTCTGGCCGGGGCCCTTCCCTTCAAGCCCGGGGCTCTTCCCACTAATCCTGGGGCTCTTTAATCTCATTGCATGGCCTTTTATTATGGTCCCGCATCAGGATCCTTTCACAAGTTCTGCAGTGGGCCCCCTTCCTGCAATCTTGGGGCCTCCCCACAGTGGTGAAATGCCAGGGCCCGGTCGCAAGTGTGACCTTTGAGATCCTAGAAGTTCACCCACTGGTTTGCTACCGGGCCCCCTGGAGCATGGGGCCCGGTAGCGATTGCAACCCCTGCAACCCCTGTAGTTACGCCCCTGGTCCTACATAGCAGGACCGTATGATCTCTGCTGCTACACAGGGGAGAATGACAGGCGGCTGTGTTTACATTAGCCGCCTGCCTTTCTCCCTCTCTACCCGACGATCGCGAGTGACCGGCGGACATTGGGTCCGCCGGTCACACGTGCGGGCTGCTTACGGACCGAGTGGTCGTGTGCTCGCCCCCTATTGGCTCACAGGCTAGTGACGTACCGGTACGTCACTTTGCTTGTGAGGGGCTGACCGCCGCCGTATATAGTTGTGCGGCGGTCGGCAAGTGGTTAATGTGGAGTTCTGGCCTATTTTGCAACTTTAGTGATTCCTGGAGTGCTCGTTATGCTGATCAACAATTGGGCATTTTCAATTTTGTTTGGGGGTCCCTTACCTTATTTTCAGGGCATTTTTGATTGTACTTCCTCCTTCTCCCCCCTCTGTGGCCACAGCCACCGACATCACTTCCGCCTTTTGCATTGCATCCTGGGAGCTGTTTGTCATCACTCCCAGGAGCTGGAATCAGGAAGAACTCCCAGAACACTCCCTGGAATCAGGAAGAAGGACACAGCAGATTACACTGCGGCTTCAGATGCCCACGTCCAAGATGGCCGCACTCAGACAGCGTTTTTAAAAGTAAGATTTTGACTAAAATCTAATACTGTACACCTTGTAAGTATGAGAATAGCGGTTCTGTAAAGGGCGATGGATTAGTATTATAGGGGTATTTTTAGTTAAAAAAGGTATTTGAGGCCGGAACTCCGCTTTAATGACCAGGGCATTTTTTGCGATTCGACACTGGGTTACTTTAACTGACAATTGCGACACTGTACCCAAATAAAATTGATGTCCTTTTTTTTCCTCACAAACAGAGCTTTCTTTTGGTGGTATTTGATCACCTCTGCGATTTTTATTTTTTTGCGCTATAAACAAAAAAAGAGCGACAATTCTGAAAAAAACCCCAAAAAAACGATATTTTTCACATTCTGCTATATAACATTCTCAAAAAAAAAAAAAATAAAAATAAATTTTTTTTAACATTTTAGACCAATTTGTTTTCTGCTACATATTTTTGGTAAAAAAAAACTTGCAATAAGCGTATTTTGATTGGTTTGCGCTAAAGTTATCACGTCTACTAACTACGGGAAAGGTTTATGTCATTTTTTTTGTTTTTTCAAGCGATTTTTAGCGAGACTGCGACATTGCGGTGGACAGATCGGACCCCTAACTGACATTTTTAACACTTTTTGGGGACCAGTGACACTAATACAGTAATAGGTGCTAAATAATATGCACTGTTACTGTATAAATGACACTGGCAGGGAAAGGTTTAACACTGGGGGTAATCAAAGGGGTTAATGTATGCCTGTTGGTGCTTACTCACTGTGTGGGGGAAGGGCTCTGTGACTGGCACAGAGAGATTGGGGTTGTAGCTTAGCTGAAACTCCTGATCTCTCCCTGCCTGTGTGACAGAAGATTCTCCTGCTTTGTTTCCATAAGCAGGCTGGTCTTCTCTCAGTTTCTCTGACGATCATGGGAGGCCGGCGGCAATCGGCGCCACTCCTCCCACGGCCCGCCTCCCACTGTGTCCAAACAGGGGGTGCCACCTTGGTGGGGCGTGTGCGCTGCCAAGACCGCATGCACATAATCACGTAGATATACGTGATTTTGCGCATCCGAGCCGCCCTGCCGCAGTATATTTGCGTGGGACGGCCAGCAAGCGGTTAATTGAACCAGCTGAAGTTAGAAGCTGATTGGCCACTGTAACGGATCCCCAATACTCCAGCTGAGTATATCCATTGTATGTCTCCAAAATCCCGAGTGATGTAGTGATTACAGCTCTCCCAGTTCCCCAAACATCAGCCTAGACTTGAAGAAGGGTAAGGCCCCTTTCACACAGGCGATCCGATCCGCCTGTCAGTTTTTCAGGCGGACCAGATTGGATGCTCCACGCATCCCTATGGGGCAGCGGGTGTCAGTGGAGACATCTCCGCTAACACCCGCTGCTATCCGATTCCGATTCTGTCCGTTAAATCCAGACGGATGGAAACCCTATTTTCTATCTGTCTGGAGGATCGGATCGGATCGGATGAGAACGGACAGGCGGTCCCTTCTCATCCGATCTCCCCATAGAGGACAGCGGGGATCTGACAGCTCCGTCCCTGCACACAGACTGAGCTGTCATCCACCTGCTCAGTGGGGATCAGCAGATCGATCCCCCGTTGAGCAGAGCGGGCTCCGTCGGGCGCACCGCCCGTGTGAAAGAGCCCTAAAATGAATCCCTTTAATCCAGGCTCAATGGCCCACTTTTATACAATATAGAGACACAGTAAACACGCTCATGACACTCCCATAAACACACCCACAAAATGTCCCTAAAATGAAATGTCACTGTGAGTCAGCAGATGAAATTGTATACAGAAACATAATTAACCTGAGCTAATTACCTAGCCATCTGAACAGAAACAATAGGTGAATGGGAATCCAGACCCAGACAATGTTATAATTAACATGCTAATTAACTCAGCACTGCAACAAGGCTACAACAAAGTACATGACACATTATCCTAAGTATAAACACAGAACACCTTATTAAACAGATTATAGCAGAAAATCCCAGTAGCAGAATGTCCATCTCCTACATTGAAGTACATGGAATCCACATCTAAGCAATGCTTTGATTATTCAGAAGTCACAGACTTCATGGCAACGGTCTACAATAGTCTATGAGACAAAGCTCATACAATGGTCCATCATTCTGATACAGTGGAATTAATGTATCATAGATTTTTTGAGGGATATTGTGGATAAATATTACTGTCCCGTCTGAAGTAATCAAAACCATATTTTCATTGTCCAGAGAGGTTAACGGGGGTTAATAAGCTCAGAGGTGGCCCGCAGTTCGTGGGTTGGTTCGGTGCTCCAACAGTACAAATAAATCCCACAAACCAAGTCTTTTTATGAGCCTGTTCCAGCGCCCATAGTCAGTGGGCAGGAGGCTAGCCTCCACACTCCTCCCGTGGCGAATGTCCAGGCAAAGGGGCGTTCGTCACCGCCATCATGCACAACTGCACCAGATTTTGCACTCTCCAGTATTAGTAAATCAACCCCAGTGGCTGCCACTGCAACATTTACATTTCCCCCAGCGTCTGTGTTTTCCCATCCTGGGGCCTGGTCCGTCCTGCCCCTGTGTGGCGTGTCGTGGCCTTTTGGCTATAGTAAGCACAGGTGTATGCCATTTGGCACATGTGTGCTAGCACTCTCTGGCATGCGCCCCTGAAGCTGAGCATGCACACAGGCCTATGAGAATATCTCCCTTATGTTTGCCGGTGCTCTGTCTTCCTATCAGCTATCTAGTGTGTGTGAGATTACTGTTGTTTTGCCTTGCTGACCCAGATTGCCTGACTGTGTTTGTGCCTCCTGCCCCCATTGCTGACTCTGCCCATTCCTAGAGTGCTCTTGCCTGCCATCTGCCTTAACTTCTGCCTAGACCAGAGGTCTCTGAACTGCAGCCTATGGGCTGAATGTGGCCCTTTGCTAGCCTTTATCTGGCTTTTGGGGCACTTATATTCCCACTGAAACAAGATACTTTCTCTCTCACTGACACCAAACAGTGGGGCACTTTTCTTCCCACTGACACTAACCATGGGGCACTATTCCTATCACTAATACCAGTGATGGGGCATTATTCCTCCCACCGATACCAATGATGGGGCACTATTTCTTCAACTAATACTAATGATGGGACGCTATTCCTCTCACTGATCCCAATGATACAACACTATTCCTTCCACTGGCACCAATGATGGGGCATTATTTCTCCAACTGACACCAATGATGGGGCACTATTCCTCCCACTGACACCAATGATGGGGCACTATTCCTCCCACTGACACCAATGATGGGGCACTATTACTTCCACTGATCCTAATGATGGAACACTATTCCTCCCTCTGATCCCAAAGATGGATCACAGTTCCTCCCACTGATACCTATAATGGGGCACTATTTATTCGACTAATACTAACAATGGGACACTATTCCTCCCACTGATCCCAATGATACAACACTTTTTCTTCCACTGACACCAGTGATGGGGCAATATTTCTTCCACTAATACCAACAATGGGGTAGTATTCCTTCCACAGATAGTAGTGATGGAATACTATTCCTATTACTAATACAAACAATAAGGAATTATTCCTCCCACTGATACCAATAATGGGCCACTATTCCTTCCACTGATACTAATGATGGAACACTATTCCTTCCTCTGATCCCAATAATGGGGCACAATTCCTCCCACTGATATCAATGATGAGACACTATTTCTACAAAGTATTACTAATATCAACAATAGGGCATTATTCCTCCCACTGATAACAATGATGGGGCATTAATCCTATTACTAATACCAATAATCAGGCACTATTCCTACCACTGATATCAATGACGGAACACTATTCCTCCAGCTAATAGCAATGATAGGGGCTCTATTCCTCCACCTACTGACCACAGGCGCTATGTATTTTTTTTTACACCTACTGACTACTAAACCTGAGGCATTGTCTACTCCCACTGATGCTGGGACATTTTTTTGCCCCACTGACCCCAACCCCTAAAGGGGATTGGGTAAACTGGATTTTTGTGTAGAAAGCTTGAAACCCTTGGCCTAGACACTCTCTTGCCTGTGACCTGCCTCTGCTTGAGCTCTGACCTTCTGCTCTATAGTTACCCTGTCTCCACAGCAACCTGCCTCTTTGGCCTCTTTGGTGGAGAGATCCTGAGGGCCACGACTTGGTGTCAACGTGTGGCAAAGTAGCCCAGGGGCCACTAGGATCACTGACTCATCACTTCTTGCGAGGTGCATTAGAGAAGACCAAGTTGTCACTTGTGACTCTACACCTTGGGTGAGCCCACGTCTTGTGCCAGGGTTGTCAATCATAACCTTCTTCTAAAAGGATCAGTTCCTCGGGTGTCCCAGGGGCAAGTGCAGTTTGTGTTCGGTTCTGATGTTATGGTGAAGCAACTGACAATTTAACTTACGTTACGTTTAGTTACGTAGTAGTTGAGGTTGAATAAAGACAATAGTCCATCCAGTTCAACCTGTGTAGGCGCGCGTGGCCGTAATCATCTCTCATACCCCTGAATGTTCTGATCCTTGAGATGTATATCTAAGAGTCTTTTGAAAGTAGCCATACTTCCCGTAGAAACTATCTCTTGTGGTAGAGAATTCCACAATCTTGTAGCCCTAACAGTAAAGAATCCCCTGCGAAACGTTTCTCCTCAAATCGCATTGTATGCCCTCGAGTCCTCCTGCAATCCTTGCGACTGAATAGCTTTTTTTCTATGCTAAGATCACCATTGAGGTATTTATAAATTGCTATCATATCCCCTCTCAGGCGTCTCTTCTCCAGGGAGAACTTGAAGTGAAATATTGTTACACATCTGTGGCCACACAAGACAGTGGGATAAAGACTTAAGCCTAGTACACATGATCAGAAAATTGTACAAAAAATACCGCTTTCGAAGCAATTGTACAATAATCTGATGGTTAGTACACAGCTTTCAAAAGCCGATCAGGACAGATCATGCGAAATTATCTGATGAGACAAACAGGAAAAATGTTCTGGTATGATACCAGATTGTACAATTTTTGTTTAAACATTACAGTTTTCGTCCAAAAAATTTAATACAAATACAATACATTACATCACTTTCAAAAATTTTTTCTGTCATACGAACATTTTCGTAGGTTTAGTAACCTCTTCATTTTTGATATGAAGACTAGCATGCAAAAAAAAAACCAGACAATCATTCGTCCAATAATCTCATGTGTACCAGTTGCCCACAGTTCTCGGTAGCTTACACTCGATTACACACAGGGGAATGACTTTTTCCCGTTAATTACCCTATATTGTATGCCTTTAGCTAAACCACAGTGTTCTAGAAATCCTTCTTATGCCTTATATTAAGTTTTTATTTTATTTTATTTATAAAACAAACTTTGAATATATATATATTCATAGTTTGAGTTGAGTTGGCCCACCCATTGCAGCTACAACAGCTTCAACTCTTCTGGGAAGGCTGTCAACAAGGTTTAGGAGTGTGTCTATGGGAATGTTTGACCATTCTTCCAGAAGCACATTTGTTAAGTCAGGCACTGTTGTTGGATGAGAAGGCCTGGCTCACTGTCTCCGCTTGAATACATCCTAAAGGTGTTCCATTGGGTTTAGGTCAGGACTCTGTGCAGCCCGGTCAAGTTCATCCACCCCAAACTCACTCATCCATGTCTTTATGGACCTTGCTTTGTGCACTGATGCGCAGTCATGTTGGAACAGGAAGGGGCCATCCCCAAACTGTTCCCACAAAGTTGGAAGCATGAAATTGTCCAAAATGTCTTGGTATGCGGAGGCCTTAAAGGGTCCCTTCACTGGAACTAATGGGCCATACACACTATACAATTTTCTGAAGACTTTTTCCTTTAGACTTACCAAAACCACATAATATGAGGTCAAACCTAAACACTTTCAATTTGTATGCAATCTGGCAGGCCCTTGCACTACATAGAAAAGGTAAATCTGAAGGAAATCTAACCACAAAAGTTGGATAGTGTGTATCCAGCTTAAGGGGCCAAGCCCAACCCCTGAAGAACAACCCCACACCATAATCCCCCCTCCACCAAATGATTTAGATCAGTGCACCAAGTGCACATTTCTAATGAAAATACTTTTTTTGGCCAAACTCTTATTTTTGGACAGAGCGCAAACATTTTTTTAATTTCTTTTGATTTTTTTATTTCTATCTGTGACCCCCCCATCAGGGAGATTTTCCCCTCACTTTCCTCTCTCAGTGACGCCAGTGCAAGAAATTAGGGATGTGGTCGTCACCTGGACAGGGAAGCACAGACATAAAAACATTGTCAGATTCCCATTCACTTCCCGTCTAGACAAGGAGTGGGTGAAAATCTGCCCAACAGAGAAGCAGATAGTAAAAAAAAACCCAACAAAGGGTCCAACTCTTCCTAGCTCAATCCAGAATTAAAAAAAAAAAAAAAATGGTTTTGGCTGGAGTTGGGCTTTAACAACAGCAGTGGTGTCTGTTGGGCGGTGTTGTTAGTTCACGGATTGTTTTACTTGTTTCTTGGAATTGTGAAAGTTAGATAAATACATCTAGATATGACTTTAAATGCACGTTAAACAAGAATTATCTGGTTCCACAAAGTCATAAAAAAACTATATATTTTATTAGCACAGAGATAAGGCATTACCATGAAGTCTAAAAACAAATTTTACAAGCAAAAGAAGAGGACAAAGGGAAGCACGGGACTTCACTATAAATCTATAATGGTCACAAATGATAGTAATACCGTACCTCCAATACTTATTTCCTCAATTCTATGTGATCTTAAAATTCTTAGTATCAGTTAAATAAAAAAATTAGGGAGTGCCACTGTGTATCTTAGATTATTGTTCAACCTGCATTTTTCAATGCAGTTATACAAAGTTTAACTCTTAGAGTCGGTTCACACTGGGGCAACACGACTCTGTACTACTTCGGGGGCGACTTGTGCATTCCCATGCACCACGACTTCGGAGCGACTTGCATGGACTTCACACAATGGAAGTCTATGCAAGTCGCTCCGAGGTCGCCCCGAAGTAGTACAGGACCCTTTTTCTAAGTCGGAGCGACTTCCTATTAGAACGGGTCCTGTAGCAGTCAATGGACCGCGAGGGAGCGCGACTTGTCAGGCTGACAAGTCGCCTGACAAGTCGCGCTAGTGTGAATCGAGTCTTAGATATCACTACAATTAACTAAAAAAAAAAAAAACAACCAAACAAAAAAATCCCGCTGTTGCATGAATAAAAGCACATTTTTTTTTGTGATAAATAGCAAAAACACTTATTATCCTCAAAATCTTAAATATATTGTGCAAATCCAGAGATGTATAGTAACTAAGTAGAACTACTTCACTACTGTACTTAAGTACCGAAAGGCGGTATCTGTACTTTCCTGGAGTAGAATTTTTTTCTCCTACTTCCACTTTTACTTCACTACATTTTTTCGATGATTTCAATACTTCTACTCCAATATTTTTTTTTTTTTGTGCTGCATAGTTACTCGTTACTATTATAAAAATTACCACTGCCAGAACAGTAGATGGCAGGTTTCATGAAGCTCAAAACATGTGTATTATCAGCGCATACGAAAATAAATGCTACTGTATGTAGAAATAAAAGCTGCATTTGAAATAATAAAAGACAATATGATGTTCAAACTTTTGATTTCTTTCTTTAATAACTACATAACACAGTACTTTTACTTTCAGTACTTGAGTAGCAATTTTTTTTTTCAAAATTACTGGTACTTTTACTTTCAGTACTTGAGAAGCAAAATTTTTAAAAAAACTACTTGCAATACTTAAGTACAAAAAATGTTGAATACTTTAGTACTTCTACTCAAGTCACTTTTTGATCGAGCACTTGTACTTTTACTCAAGTATGGGTTTCGATTACTTTATACAACTCTGTGCAAATCACATCGAAATGTCCATATATTGAGTCATTTCAATTGTGTCTTCTCCAACGTGGTGAAAGAAAAAATCTTCCTTAATCCTTCACATGCATCAACATCATTAGTGAGCACAAACAAATGACCACTGCCCACACCTAAAACTGGCCTTCACAGCAAAAAGCACACGGAAGGGCAACGCATCTCAAACAAAACCAAAGAAAATTCCCAGCTCAACTCACTACCCAGCCTGCAAGCAGCCAAATTATCCTGTCTAACAGTTTGTGTTAAAAACAAAGCAAAGCTGATATATCGGGGGCCGATATGCACTTTCCCCGATATATCGGAATCGGCCTCTGAGGTTACCGATATTGCTGATATTTCGGGAAAGTGCTTGTACCGGAGTGATGCCTGCAGCTAGAGTCATCATCCCGGTACCGGCGTCCATAGCCGACGGTCGGCTGTCTTGTAATGACAACCGATGCGGCTGAGAAGCCGCTCGGCTGTCATTACAAGGAGCGGGAGGGAACGCCCCCCTCCCGCCGACTTCCGCGGCTCGCCCGCGTCTCCCGTTCCACCGGGAGACCCGGGTAACCAGCCTGCACGGCCGCCGAACAGAAGACCGATCAAAGCCGCATTTGGCTCTGATCGGGTCTCCATGTAAAAACTCGGAATTGATGTCATGACATCACTTCCGGGTACTCGGCGCCAAATTAAAATTGCAGCATTCAAAACAGCCAAACTTGGCGTTTTGAATGCTTTTAAGTGCAGAGGAGGGGTTTGGGGTCTTTTAGACCCCCAGATCCCTCCACAAGAGTATCTCTCAAAAAAAAATGTACGAAAATATCAGCCAATATCGGCCGGTACCGATATCCAATTACCAAAATATCGGTATCGGCAATAAAATAACGATATCGGCCGATCACTAGTTTATAGGCCTCTTGAACTCCAAAGGGGCTTTTACATGCTTCTTATTGTCCACAGTACAAAGGTTGGACTTCTACTAAGACTTTGTTAATGGGACGAACACCTGTTGCGCTGGACCTATAGAGAGCCATTCAGCTTTCTCACTTCCTTAGTTCCATGCCCAAACCTCCTGGCAGCTCCACTCATTTTAAGAACTGTCTGGGTGATGGCTTGATTTGTAGATCCCTCTCTACGTCCTACAAAATCCTGTTTGATCTCCACGCCACTATCGATCCTCCATTCTTGGCAAAGTGGGAAAGAGGTTTCTGAATCACTTTTACTGAACCCCAAAAGGAGCGCATACTCTTCTTTGCGCAGAAATCATAACTTTGTACTAGGCATCAGAAAATTTCCTACAAATTAATCACACAGTGGTACTGCAACCTGTCAATTTTGGCTAAATTATTTCCCAACCATTCTGAGCTTCAAACCTTCTGGCAATGAGTCCTTCGACTAATCCACAAATCTATGGACATTACCCTACATAATGACCCAGCCGCAGCCCTACCTAATCTTACCTCCATCTCTAGAAAATGTTATCACAAATCTCTTCTCAATTACCTTTTTAATGCTGCTCGGGCGTGTATACAACAGTCTGCCCGTACAGTGGCCAAATGGTTTGCAAGGGTTAATGATATTGAACAGATTGAGGGCCTGAGACTGCTGTCATTCAGGATAAATCAGAGGAACATAAGACTAGGTGGTTTTACTTTTCCGCTTCTTGGATGAATACCTTCATTATACATAGCTTCAGCTCTGTGCCTGATGCTCCTTTTGCTTGATGTACGCAGACATTCCTCACTTCCTGGGTGGAACTTTTTCTCCCATATAACCTCCCCCCCAATTTATTTTTTCTCTTTTCATTTCCTACTAATTCCCACCGCACCCCCCTCCCCCCTCTCTTTATTTTTCTTCTATTCTATTTCTGACTTTTCCTCTCCCATTTTAACTCACGAAAAATGTAGTATGCTTTGATCCTAGTAGGACGCCTCGTATTACACTTCCCACAAGTCCCAATCTACCGGGTATATTACTCCAAGCAGATAACAGTGCTTGCTCATGTGTTCAGTACACCATATGTAACACAAACATATCAGAGTAAAATTAACTGTGCAACATAACAAGAGAAAATATCTGTGTAACACCATATACTTCTATAATACAAAAAAAGAGTAAAAAAAAAGTCCAAGTGAATAATAGCGAAGAAGACCATCCATAAAGGAAAAATAACTCCCTCTGTGTCCTTATAAAACAGTGCACTCCTCCTGTCCTGGTATCCCAACTATGGATGGATGCAGGGAGCCAGGTATCACCCAGTGCAGTCAATGAGTGCAAAAATTCCCACTCACCAGATGACGTTGATCCTTCTTACCCTACTGTAATGGATCAAACGGGCTGATCTGGTCTCTATGACCCGAACGGCATGTCACCGATTCTTCCTTCTCTGCCTTTCAGAAAATCCAAGCTCCAGGGGTGGTTATACAGGAAAAATATAAAAAATGGAGAGCAACTGCCACTTTGTGTGATAATGTCAGGTAGTTTTATTTATATAAAAAATCCCATCAGGGCCATAAAAACTCGCACAATAAGGTGATATATTAGGAAAAAAGTCTCCCGTAGGGGTTGCAGCACAAGCCAGACCCGCCAGAGGCCAGCGTGCGTTCCAGCTACGGTTTAGTATGTCGCGGCGTGCATCTCAGCTTAGCGCGTTTTGTCATCAAACGTGACGTCTTCAGAAGCTGACGTCACGCAGTGCACTCGCTTGTTATATTCATACCGCCACACCTACATACCTGCCCCTCCTGTTCTATCTCTCATGGTGCTGACATAGAAATGCATCCCCTAAAGCAGAGCCCTCCAAACTTTCTAAACAAAGGGCCATTTTACTGTCCTTCAGACTTTAGGGGGCCAGACTAGGACCAGACGGAGTAGAAAATGTCCTGGTCGAGTGGTAGTAAACAATGCCCCATCTTTGATGTCAGTGGGAGCACTAGTGCCTCCTTGTTGATGTCAGTTGGTGGAATAGTGCCTCATTGTTGGTCTCAGTTGATGGAATAGTGCCCCATCGTTGGTGTCAGTGGGAGGAATGGTACCCCGTTGTTGTTTTCAGAGACAGGAATTATGCCCCATTGTTGGTGTCAGTGGATGGAATGGTGCCCCAAGGGCCGGATAAAGGCAAGCAAATGGCTTCATTTGGCCCCAGGGCCACACTTTAGAGGCCCCTGTCTTAAAGGGTCTAATGGTTTTTTCCACAGAAAAAGACCCACATGGATAACCTAGCAGATATACAATGTCCAACGTGTCAGAATTAAATGTTTAGGCAAATACGGTTGGCCATTCAAGACGTCAGGATATCTGGTGGTTTTGGTCTTTTATCACATTGGTCCACCCTCTATGAGCCCAACGAATTTCATTTATCAAAGGCATTGGTAGCCTTTATATATACATAATTTTTTGGTGTTTTGGCAATATATTTTTTCTTCTGTTAGAAAGTCACAAAGTTTAGTAAAAATCCAAATAACAAATTGAATTGCCAAATATATCTTGTTGTTATCCTGACCCTGACATGTTCTTTTTCGATTTATTGGTAAGTAGCAATTTGTTCCTATTGCTAGTTATGGCCATATCATAAGCTTTCTTGAGTCAGGTTTTACCATACCCTCATTTTAGAAAGCAACTTTTTTTGGGGGCTTCTATCTCAAAATGGTGGGAATCAGAAGAATTCCTTCTAGGACCAGATATTAAACTATTAGAACAGTACGAATCAGGTGTTGAGAACTTGCACTTTTTTTGTAGAAAGGATTGTATTGTCTGCTACGGTTTTTCTATATAGTGTAGTACCCAATATTTGATTGCCCTTAAAACGCATAATTGTCCAAAAATCAGACCTTTTGTATGTAACATGAATGTGAATTTTGAACGGAAATCATTCCAATTCATAAGTAGCATGAACTCATGGAATTCATCAAAAGTTTATGTACAAAGTATAAAGATATCGTTGATGTACCTATGCCTATATGTGGCACAGGTACATTAACAAGTTGCCATTACAGAGTAAGTCCCACTCCCATTCCCACCCCCCCTAGGTACAGATTGGCACAGTGCATGTTGCTACGTCCTCATCTAGAGGTAGTGGGAAGTATAAGTTGCAAAGGTAATATGTGTCAAAATGAATTCCAAAAGATATATAGTACAATGAAGTTGTTATATGCCCAGGTCTCCTATCGTTGTTCAGCACCTTTAAAATAAAGATTCCAGGAGTAAAGGTCCTCTACATCAGCCGTAACCAACAATGTGTCAGTTAGTATGTGTAGACCCTCAACCAGGACTGGCCCTACCATGGGTCCTGCAGGGTCCATTGGCACCAGGCAGAACTTGGAGAGGGGCAGCAAATTGACTCCCAAGATTTTTTTTCCAGCAGTTTTGTGTGTCATCAGTTTGCGGCGCATTAGGGGCGGCATTTCCCCATCTCATACTGACGCTTGTAGTGCAAGCTGATGAGTTTGAGGAGGTGGAGTGTCTCCTCCGGGGAACTTCCCTCACGTGATTGTGGTGTGCGCAATGACGTCAGACATCAGCGCACTCCATCTCCCACAGGGCAGACTGGATCTTCTAGGACGGTGGCCACAGCAGACACAGGAGTGACAGAAGGACTGAGGACAGACAGCAGGTGTTTGGTGGACCGGTCCGGTGGTGAGTTATGGAAGAAGATACCAGTATATATAATACTTTCTACATTTTATATTTATATAAAATAATGGATGTGGGGGCCTTTTGCTGGGCGCGATTTTTTTTTTGGGGGGGGGAGGGGGGGGCAGCATGTTATTCTTGGACCCAGGCAGCACAATGTCTTGGGACAGCCCTACCCTCAACGATTCTTAACATACAGTATGTATTATATCCTTGATGTGACATCTTTAAGATCAAATTGAATTTAAGAAATAAGTATTGGAGGGATTGTTATTATTCATTTGTGACCCTGTCATACATTTATATATATATATATATATATTCTTGTCCTCGTAAAAGTTTTTGGACTTTATGGTAATGCTTTTATCTTTGTAATAATAAAACCTATAATATTTTTTATGACTTTGTGACACAGGATGATTCTTGTTTAAGGTCTCTTTATAGTCTGAATCTAACCTGTGCGTTAGTCAGATGGATGATGACACCTTTTTTATGTTAGCAAATGATGTCATACTCCTACTAAAATCATCCAAGTCTCTTATCGTTTTGCTACTTAGAAACAATTTTATCCCTTCTATTTCATGTATTGGAACTTTGTGGACAGTTGTTATTTCTATTAGTTTGTTTCAGTGTGGGTAGGAAGGGGACACCATCATTCGTTTCAGGCTTTATGCCATGAATAATTCTACTTTCACTAGTGCTGATTAGACTTGGGTGAACAGTTCGGCCTGAGCATAAGTTCGGGCTGAACATTGGTTGTTCGCCCTGTTTGGGGAACACCCAAATTCACGCTGCACAGTCCATTCTGCGCCCTGATTGGGCAAAGCTTTATTAAAAGCTGGTTGTGTTATGGAGTGGAGCTGGGAAGCGGGCCGTGGCATCTTTACCAAACGGTAAGTCATCAGCTGTCAATGGGCTTCCCCGCTGACAGTTGAATAAAAAAAAAAAAAAAAAAATTGCCGGTAAAAAAAATAGTTAAAAAAAAAAAAAAAACTGTTGTGGACTCCCACCCCCCCCCCCCCCCACCCCAGTCCATACCAGGCCCTTCGAGTCTGTTATGGATTTTAAGAGGAACCCCATGGCAAAATAAAAAAAGCCGTGCCCCCCCCCCCCCCCAATAAATCCATATTAGACCCTTACCCCAGCATGCAGCCCGGCAGGTAAGGAAAGGGGGGACCTTCCTGGTAGACTTGTGCCCTGCAATGCACTGCGCGCTGCACAGTCCATTCTGCGTCCTGATTGGGCAAAGCTTTTTTTTAAAAGTTAGTTGTTATGGAATGGGGCTTGAAAGCGGGGCGTGGCATCCTTACCAAAACGGTCAGTCATCAGCTGTCAATGGACTTCCCCGCTGACAGCTGAATAAAGGAAAAAAAACGCTGGTAAAAATAATAGTAAAAAAAAAAAAATGCCGTGGCCCCCCCCCCCCCCCCCCCCCCCAGTCCATATCAGGCCCTTCAAGTCTGATATGGATTTTAAGAGGAAACCCATGTCAAAATTAAAAAAAAAAAAAAACAGCGGGGGACCCCCCAAAATCCACAACAGACCCTTATCCCAGCATGCAGCCTGGCAGGTCAGCAAAGGGGGACCTTCCTGATAGACTTTTGTGGTTTGTATCTGAATTACCAAATTACAATAGTAACAAATTTAAACGAATAGCAAACCAAAATGGATCAACATCTGTCAATTCTGTGACAGATGTTAATGGGACAATGGTACATTATGACAGATGTTAATGGGGCACTGGTACACTGTGACAGATGTGCATGGAGCACTGTGTTACCCTGTGACAGATGTTGATGGCACAATTGTACACTGTGGCAGATGTAGATGGGGCACTGGTACACTATGACAGATATTGATGGGGCACTGGTGCACTGACTGTGACAGATGTGCATGGGGCACTGGTGGTACCCTGTAACAGATGTTGATAGGACATATGTTCTATTCTATTCTTTTCTATTATTTTCGTTTGTATTCAAATTCATTCTATTCAAATTTCAGAGGATGGTTATATATTATATTCTTTCTATTTTATTCTATTTTATTCTATTCTATTCTATTCTATTCTATTGTTTTTCCACTCAATTCTTTTCTTTTCTATTCTCTTATTTTCTATTCTATTCTTTTCTGTTATTTTCTATTCTAGTCTAATCTTTTGTATTTGAATTCGAATTTCGGAAGATAGTTATATAGTTTTTCTATTTTATTCAATTTTTTTCTAATTTTCCAATTGTCAGACAGTCAGTATCAATAGCATAATGCAACAGCTGCATTTAAATGGAAAAACATTAAAACTCAAATGCGTTTTCGAATTTGAATACTGATCTGATATTTTTTTTCAAATTTTTGGTTACATTTTTTTAATTCTAATTCGAACACGAAACTAACTAAATTAATTAAGAAAATGAATGAAATGAATGTAACGAATTTAAAAAAAGAATTTATTCAAATACTGAATCGAAACGAAATGCAAAAAAAAAAATTCTGCCTATACACGTCTACTTCCTGAACCATAGCAGGCCACATTCCCTTAACATGGGGGTGTGGGGGGGGGGGCACCCAAAGCACCTTGTTCCCATGTTTATGGGGACAAGGGCCTCATCCCCACAACCCTCTTGCGCCCCCACTCACAGAGTGGCAGTAAAAATAGGCAGTAGACAGTATTGGTAAGAACTTCCTGGAATACCGACCAGCGTGCGTTCCAGGAGGAGACAGGAAGTGACTCAATTGGTTAAACCGGAAATTACGTCAATTCGTTTCGCCCGCCCTCCCGAGCGTCATCAATGGACATCATGGGCTGTCCATTGATGACGCTCGGGAGGGCGGGTGAAACGCGTTGACGTAATTTCCGGTTTAACCATTTGCATCATTTCCTTTACAGTTGACAGTTTCTTCAAACATTTCGTGAACTATTACTGCATGTACTTATTTATTGAATTTAACCTGATTATTACATGCACTCACTTATTGAATTTTATATTGTATGTATTTATGAATTGAATTTTGTATTTATTTATATATATTTGTGCGGGATATATATTTGTAATCAAAGGTAATCAGCAAATCCTGAGAGGAACACAGGACCAGGCTTGAGTGCATCCAGGGAGATTGAGTAGAAGGAGAAGGATACACAATAAAAGGTAAGAGGCATGGAAATGCAAACGGCCTACGTCAGGTTGATATCAACGTTGTCAAAAGGCTCTCTTATAACTCTCAAGAAGAAAGAATGGAGGAGTTTAAGGCTACAAAGGAATGGCTCATAATGGAGAAGGTGGAAACTATTCATAACAATGTGTGAGATCCCATTCATAATTTAGGCCTCTGGGAATGCGAGTGTCAAGTTTAAATATCCAGAATACCTCCTGCTCACATTGGAGGAGAAACGGTTACACCCACAGGGAGGGCAATCAACCTTTCTACAATCTGTACCTTGAAGGACTGCGTATTTTGATGGTGGATTTAAAAGAAATGTCTAGCTACGTTGGTGTTTTGATTTGATATCTATAAAATTATTGTTTTTTTCTATCGCTCTTCTTGTTGTCCTTCCCACATACTGGATATTGCACTTTGTGCATGTAATCAAATATATGACAAACCTGGTGTGGGAATTCACCAATTGTGCAATGGTTAAAGCAAAGCTATTGGAATTGGAGGTGATCATACTGTATGTGGGTCATCCAACTGGGTACAACATAAACATCTTGGTGCTCCACATCTATGCATGCCTTTGGTAGTCAGCCATGTGCGTAATGGTGGGTTGCAAACAAAAACCGCTGGGGGACACCATGTTGCCTTGTCATGAATTTGCAATAGTGTTTGGCAGCTTACCTGTTCCTTCATGTCTGCATTAGAGGCCAGATTCCCTTTCTGGTTCCTTTTTATCATTTCTCCTTCCTGTTCGGCTCCACCCCAGGCCATCACAGGAAGTCTATATTAACCAGTGCACTGCAGGTCTGCTTTGCTGTTCAACAGTGTTTTTTTCTTGTTTCCTGTCTGCCGTGTGCTTGATCCACCTTTCAGTGTACCGACTTTGGCTTGTCTCTGACTACTCCTGTTTGCCTGTGACCCTGACCTTTGGCCTGCCCCTTGGTTTCCCTCGTCTGCCTGTTGTCCTGACCTCGGCTTACCCATCACAATCCCTTGTGTCCTGAGTGGCTGCTTCCCCTCTCTCCCTACGGAGCGTGACCCGGAGGACCCCAGGGGCCGCGACCTGGGCCCAGCTGCAACCAAGTCCTTCCTCACCACTAGAGGCTCTGGTGAACACCTGCTGGGTCTTAGACTCCGTGCCCTGGGGAATCTTGGGTTCATGTTTCTGTCCATCCGCAACTGTCAGCTACTGGGTTCACTACCTTGTGGTGCACCCCTGCCTCCAACAGGGTGCAGTTGTCACCTGGCCACAGGTGACCTGACATGCCTATTGCATGTGCTCTTCTGGCCACATATTTCACACCCCGACTCAAAACCTGCCTATAATAATCATTATTATATAGAATAGGACTATTTTTGGATATCATGTGTTTAATGTCTTGGAATTGTGAATGGTATTGTTTTGAGAAACAGACAAGTTAGCAACTCTGTTCTGCTTGGGGGGGTACGTTGGTCAGAAGGTCGTGTCTATTTAGTCCTCTGGCATGGAGCCGGGCCTGTTTGACGCATGCTCTGTTGTAGCCCCGATCACAAAACCTCACAGCAGCTTCTTTATCATAGTCCGCCAGGTCTGAGCAGTTCCCTCTAGCCCAGATGAATTGTCCCTGTGGGATCACCCTGATAGTGTGGGGGAAATGGCAACTGGATGCATGTAGGAGTGCGTTGTTAGGTGGGCTTTGGTTCTCAATTGTTACTGTTTGGTTCTCAATTGAGCCATGTAGTGTAAAGTCCACATAATTAATTCTAACATGGTGCTTCTCTGACATAAACCTCAGGTTGAGTGGATTGTTGTTTATATCATTTTATAATTCAGTTCTAGATAAAACTATGGTCAACGACAAAAATAGGGTCATCCATGTAACTGAAGTATGCACTAGTGGCTTCTATAAATGGATTGTTCCTCCCACCACCCCATGTGTAAATTGACATAAGTGGGCAAAAATTCAGCCCCCATGGAGGCCCCCCCCCCCTGTCTCTGTATGTACCATTTTCCGTTAAAAAGAAATACATTTTGATGTAGAAGATAGCATACACCTTCTAAGAAAAACCACTGGAGTTCTGGTGAGTTCTCTGTATAGAGGTCCATGTGAAGTTTTAGGCTGGGCTCACACTGGGGTGAATTGGATGTGGGTTTCCCTGCATCCAATTTGTATGTCAGGAGACTATGACCAACACTCAATGGACAGCTGCAGAGTGGTTTGCAGAAGGGTCCTGTGCGTCTTCTGGTCTGTTTCAGGTCCGAATTCAGCAAAAAATTCGGACTGATTTTGGACCTGAAACGGTGAACAGGGACGCACCGCTCCCCCTGCTCCCAGCCACTCTGCACAAAGTGCAAATCCAGCCTAAATAATTGCTGCTGTCAATTAACTTGGTGAGAACGGCACAGGGGGCAGGGCCAAGCGGAGCTGTTTGCATCCATGGATGCACACAGTCTAACTCGGCAGCCAGCCTGCAGGTGCACCCCCATAAAAAATGGCTCCCTAGAATGCCGTCCTGAGTAGAGGAGCCTAGAGCACCAGCAGGGAACCCAAGAATAGGAGGATCAGGGCTGCTCTGTGCAATACCATTGCACAGAGCAGGTAAGTACAACATGTTTGTTACTTTAGAAAGAAAAAAATTAGGCTTCATAGCCACTTTACAATCACTGAAAGATCAAGTATTTTAAATACTTACTTATAGAGTTTCTCTTTTCAATGAATGTTTTTGTATTCACTTGCAACATGCCTTTGAACTGGCTGGAACATTTGACTACTCCAGGAAAAGTCAATTCCTTGGCACAGCCCCCTCCCACTTTGCATGTCAAGGCCCTCTCCTCTTTTGGGAATGACTAGTAACTCTCTGTGCTGATCTAGCTCCTCCACCCCTACCTTCACCTCCCTACTTAACCTCTTATGTGTCTGCTGTGAGTGAAGCAGAGGGGAATACCATGGAGCAGCCTTTATCAACATTTTTAGCCTAGAGGAAGCCTTGAAATAATGTTCAGGTCCCAGAGAACCCCTACTAAAACCACTTCATCAGGGGTCAGTAGGAAAAATGCCCCTTACATTGGACTGACTCTGCCAAGTGGCATTGGTCCTGGAATTATGCAGGCATCCTCAAATGGAGGGTCAATCAGCGACCGCTCAAGGAACCCTTAGCAACCTTTGGAGGGACCCAGAGTTCCATGAAACCTTGATTGAGAATGGCTGCCATAGAAGATCACTTGAGTGACAGCTTTACCTCTGCTGGGGCAGCTGACATCACTTCCAAGATGGTGGCACCAAACAGCAGTCTCAGGACTTTTGGATGTCTACACAAGGAAGGCTTTTACAGGTAAATAACATACATAAAATATGTTAAATGAACATACAATTTTAAAACATTTTTTTTATTTGTTGAACGGAATAGTCTGGTGACAGGCTCTCTTTAAAATGTTATCTATCTGGACAAAAAAAAAAGTGTACTAACACTGTACACCCACCCCAACCCCCTGATTCCCCACTGCACTTACCTTTGTGGGTGATGAGCTGTCAATGCCCACTCAGCCAGTCCAGCAGTCTCAGGATTTAAAATCCCCTCCCTTTCCCTCTTCTCTGTGCAGTGCTTCCAGGACAGACCAGAAAGATTACCTGTACAGGTACTGACCAATCAGAATGGTTCTGTTCCATCCCAGGGGCGCTGCGCAGAGAAGAGGGAGAAGAGCAGGGATTTGAAATCCCCAGACGGCTGGACCAGCTGTATACTATAGGCACTGACAGATCATCACCACTAGAGGTAATTATCGATATATATATACATATATATATATATATATATATATATATATATATATATATATATATATATATATAGCTATAGCTGGCCAGCAGTATTTAAATGTATAAAAATGTAACAGGCTAGTTGTACCCAAGTTGATTGATGGATCAGATAGAAAGCAACACTTAAAAGAAGTGTACTCCCCGCGCCCAGTGTTTCAAATATAATGTTAATATAATAAATATAATAAATATAATAAATATTGAAAAATTTAGAGAAAAGCAGCAGCAGTAGTAAGAGAAAGTTTCTGTAAGGGCTCTTTCACACGGACGTTCCGTATGTCTGTAAATCACCCCAACCGTTTGCGGGTGATATACGGACATAATTCATGTCTATGGGATTGCGGATGTCAGAGGATGACCATCCGCTGACATCCGATTTGTGTCCTTTAAGTTCTGTTCCGTTTTTTTTGGAACGGAACAGAACCCTATTTTTCCTCCGTTAAAAAAACAGAACGGATGCAAAATCGGATGTCAGCGGTGTCATCCGCTGACATCCGCAATCCCCATAGACATACATTATGTCCGTATATCATCCGCAAATGGATGGGATGATATGCGGACATACAGAGCAGATGACACAAGTGTCACCCGGGTCCGTGAAAAAAAAAAAAAAAAAGTGCCGCAGCGGAGATAAAAAACTGAGCGGCCGTGTGAAAGAGCCCTAAAAAATAGTCCTAATTTTAGGGCTATCTACAGCGCTTGCTAATGTTTATAAATAAACGTCAAACAACAAATAAGATGTGCGAGATATTGTGCAAGTAGTATAAAGTAAGCCCCCGTTCACATGCAGGCGATGCTACCTTGCACCACGCCGCGACCTCGGAGCGGCCGCCACGGACTTCATAGCATTGAAGTCTATGGTGGTCGCCTCCTGGTCGCCCCAAAGAAGCTCCGGACCCTTTTTCTAAGTCGGAGCGACTTGTTTCGCTCCTATTAGAACGGGTCCGCAGCTTCCCTATGGGAGGCGACCTACGGCGACCTGTGAGGCTACCAGGTCGCCTCACAGGTCGCCTTAGTGTGAACGGGGGCTTAATAAGGTGACCCCAATAATTTATAGAAATTAATCAATATTGTATAAATAAATAAATAAATAAATATTGTGACATATAAATCAATATTGTGACACGATCCCTGAAAACCCTTCTCTTTAAAGAAGCCTACCCGGCTACTAACTAATAACGCTGTTTCACTTGCTCCATCAGCTCATCCCCCACAGCTATTGCCTTTTGTATCAATTGACCCTCCCTTTTAGATTGTAAGCTCTCACGAGCAGGGCCCTCTGATTCCTTTTGTTCCCAATTTGTAATGTAACTGTAATGTCTGCCCTCATTTTGTTAAGCGCTGCGCAAACTGTTGGCGCTATATAAATCCTGTATAATAATAATAATAATAATAATAAATTGCACATAACAATAAGAAATAAAATGTATTAATATTAATTTTTTATTTTTTAATTAAAAATAAATAAAAAATAATAATATTAATACATTTTATTTCTTATTGTTATGTGCAATTTATGTCACAATATGGATTTATATGTCACAATATTTATTTATTTATAGAATATTGATTAGTTTCTATAAATCATTGGGGTCACCTTATTGATTGATGGATCGACTTGGGTACAACCAGCCTGCCCATACATGGATCAAATCTCGGCCAGTTCTTGCTGGACCGGCTGAGATTTCGATTCATATGTGACCGGCTTTAGTTCACATTCTCATTTTCTTCTGTAAAAGGTGATCTTACATTTAAGAAAGGGCTCCATGCAGATGTAAAAATATTGACTCTTACCTAATAATCAGAAAAAGTCCCAGGACATCAAAAAAAATAAATCGTCACGTTTATTTCTTAATTAGTATCATATTTTACATCTTCCCTCACACACATTCACATTTTCATTGGCTCGTTTAAATCAGATTTTTCTTAGTCCTAGCATTCTTGTGGAAATGTTTTTAGAAAATGCATTCATGGTAGCAATAATAATCCGCTGCATTTAATTGTCCCGTCAAGCAAATTTTCATATTACAAATATCTTTTTCTCTCTTTAACCGATTGCTGACCGCCCGCCACAGATATACTGCACCAGACTGCCGGGAGCACTCCTGGGGGCGCACGTGTGCCCCCATTAGGAAACGGGAAAGCCAATCCACGGGACCAACGGCAGCGATTGCCACTGGGCACCCGCGATCGCTTCTACTGAGAGAGAGAACGACAGTTTGCTGTTGAAATCACAGCAGACCGTTGTTCTCTCTGGAATGACCACAGAGAGCCTGTGATCCCCCTATTTAGGATCATAGGTCCCTGTGTTGATTCCAGAAGTCCCTCCCCCACACAGTTAGAAAGCACCCCATAGGCTCACACTTAACCCTTTGATCACCCCTGGTGTTAACCCCTTCCCTGCCAGTGTCATTATTACAGTAACAGTGCATATTTGTAGCACTGATTACTGTAGTAATGTCACTGGTCCCCCCAAAAGTGTCAAAAATGTCAGTTAGGGGTCCGATCTGTCCGCCGCAATATCGCAGTCCTGCTAAACATCGCTGATTGCCGCCATTGCTAGTAAAATAGAAATTACATACATCTTATTACTAGTAAAAATAAATAAAACTGACATAAATCTTTCCCATAGTTTGTAGACGCGATAATTTTTGCGCAAACCAATCAAAATACTCTTATTGGGATTTTTCTTACCAAAAATATGTGACAGAATACAAATTGGCCTAAAATTATGAAAATTTTGATTTTTACATTTTTTTGGGGGGGGGATGTTATATAGTAGAAAGTGAAAAATATATATATATTTTTTTCAGAATTGTCGCTCTTTTTTTTGTTTATAGTGCAAAAAAAAAAAAAAATCGCACAGGTGATCAAATACCACCAAAAGAAAGCTCTATTTGTGGGAAAAAAAGGACATCAACTTTATTTTGGTACAGCGTCGCAATTGTCAGTTAAAGTAACGCAGTGCCGTAACGCAAAAAATGGCCTGGTCATTAGGGGGCAAATCCTTCCGGTCCAGAAGTGGTTAATAGCGTAGTGGGAAAGGAAGTGGCCTTTATCTGCCAGGCAGTTTTCAGCAAACGCTTCGCTAAATACAATACAAAGGCCGCGGCTGCTGAAAGCCATCATCTGTTTGCT
The DNA here is from genome assembly GCF_965119305.1 of Pelophylax lessonae. NCBI lineage: Eukaryota > Metazoa > Chordata > Amphibia > Anura > Ranidae > Pelophylax > Pelophylax lessonae. The sequence goes on along the minus strand of NC_138775.1, from coordinate 21,908,561 downwards.
GTAGGTCAATGCACGCCGCTGGACTTTAAACTACTAATATAAGTGTGCCTGGGCAGAAGTTCCCTTGCTGGTGATTAGAGTAAAGTGCATTTAAGTAGGTCCTAAGAAAATATGTACTTAGCGGGCTGTAACTGTCTACATTACTGTAGATAAACGGAAACTGCAGATTGCTGAAATAGGAGTAGGTGCGTAAATATCCAAAGATCAACTGTAAAGGGCCGCAGTTTGGAGCTGTCTATCAGCTGTTGCCAGGGCTTTTTTTCTCAGAAAAAAGGTGCAGGAACTCAACCCCGACCCCCCCCCAAAACCCCCTCCCCAAACTGATCAAAATTTCACTAACAGTAAGAGGGTTTTAAAGGGGCATCAAATACCAGGAGTGCATTATGTACAGAGTGCAGAGTTCGGTAGGGTTACACACAGAGTGCAGAGTTCAGGGGTGTGCTACGTGCAGAGTTCGGGAGTGTGCTACGTATACAGTGCAGGGTTAAGGGGTGTGCTACACACAGAGTGCAGAGTTCAGATGCGCTACGCACAGAGTGCAGAGTTCAGGGGTGTGCTACGTGCAGAGTTCGAGAGTGTGCTACGTATACAGTGCAGGGTTCAGGGGTGTGCTACACACAGAGTGCAGTGTTCAGGGGTGCGCTACACACAGAGTGCAGAGTTCAGATGCGCTACGCACAGAGTGCAGAGTTCAGGGGTGTGCTACGTAAAGAGTTCGGGAGTGTGCTACGTATACAGTGCAGGTTTCAGGGGTGTGCTACACACAGAGTGCAGAGTTCAGGGGTGCGCTACACACAGAGTGCAGAGTTCAGATGCGCTACACACAGAGTGCAGAGTTCAGGGGTGTGCTACGTGCTGAGTTTGGGAGTGTGCTATGTATACAGTGCAGGGTTCAGGGGTGTGCTACACACAGAGTGCAGAGTTCAGGGGTGCGCTACACACAGAGTGCAGAGTTCAGATGCGCTACACACAGAGTGCAGAGTTCAGGGGTGTGCTACGTGCTGAGTTTGGGAGTGTGCTATGTATACAATGCAGGGTTCAGGGGTGTGCTACACACAGAGTGCAGAGTTCAGGGGTGCGCTACACATAGAGTGCAGAGTTCAGATGCGCTACACACAGAGTGCAGAGTTCAGGGTGTGCACTACACACAGAGTGCAGAGTTCAGATGCGCTACACACAGAGTGCAGAGTTCAGGGGTGTGCTATGTGCTGAGTTCGGGAGTGTGCTATGTATACAGTGCAGGGTTCAGGGGTGTGCTACACACAGAGTGCAGAGTTCAGATGCGCTACACACAGAATGCAAAGTTCAGATGCGCTACACACAGAGTGCAGAGTTCAGGGGTGTGCTACACACAGAGTGCAGAGTTCAGGGGTGCGCTACACACAGAGTGCAGAGTTCAGGGGTGCGCTACGCACAGAATGCAGAGTACAGATGTGCTACACACAGAGTGCAGAGTTCAGCCTTCTTCCACAGCTGCTTAGCTCTGCATCCCCCATCCACATCTCACTTTTACTCCTCTTCTTCTCTAATACCTCCCCTCACACTGTAGATGGCTTCACCTCTCTCACTTGCAGGGAGATCATCCAGTGGGGGTGTCAGCATCTGCACTGCACCCCTGGCACCGGCATTGCCTTTGTCCCCATAATGCACTTGGAAAACACAGGAAGCCAGACCTCTGTGTTTACAAGTGATAGTGATGAGCAGGGAGCAGAGGGCCTAAACCAAAGGTGGTGGAACTGAGTTCCACCAAGTTCCAGCTGAAAAAAAGCCCTGGCTCTTGCATAGGGGTGAGAAGGAGAGAAAGAAGGGAAAGGAAAGAAGGGTGAACAGAGAATGGCGTAGGGGAGAAAAGAAAGGAGGGAAGATAGGAGAAGGGGAAAGGAGAGAAATAGGAAGAAGTGGAATAGAATCCGAGGGAAGAGAAAAGGGAGAAGGATCAAAGGGGCAAGGAGGTAGGTAGCAGTGAAGGAGGAAGGGAAGGAAGAGGTGGAAGAAGGAGAGGAGGGAGGGATGACATATTCCAGTGCTGGCTTTTTATTAGAAAGAATAGCGACCAGACAAGTTTTCAAAACTGCGCGAACCATCTTTCCACCTTGGAGCAGTCAGCTGGCAGGCCTCTCCCGATGCCATCAGAAACCATTTTTGAGCTGCTCATATAGATGGATCAAAAATTTGGCCGGCCAAATTTTAACTGACTTATGGCAGTTCCTGCTCGACAGATCGACTTCTGTTGAACGGACTGTTGGAAACCCTTACTCAATCAGCTGGCTGCAGCCAATCAGCTACAATGCTGATCAATGTATTCAGGCAGCAGAGGAGTCCCGCTATCAGAATACAATGGAACAGCAGGGGGATTCCTACATCCACCTCACTTATATGGATGGAGGAATCCATTCATTTTGTTTTTGGTTAGCCCTCTGGCTGTTCTTAAAAAACCCTGAATCATCTATGGCCAGCCTTAGCATTAGCTTCAATTTTAATTAGCATGTATTTTTTTTTTTTTCAAGAAAACCTGTACTAAAAAAAAAACATATGCTGCTGTTGCTGATCTCTGCTTTAGGAAATGCTAGCTGCTTGGCTGTTATACTGAATCCACATCTTCAGCATTGTTTGAAGCATTAGCATAAAACAAGTATGCAGTTCAGAAGTTCTGGCCTTAACCACTTAAGCCCCGGAAGATTTTACCCCCTTCCTGACCAGGGCCTATTTTGCGATTCGGCACTGTGTGACTTTAACGGACAATTGCGCGGTCGTGCGACGCTGTACCTAAACTAATTTGACGTCCTTTTTTTCCCACAAACAGAGCTTTCTTTAGGTGGTATTTGATCACCTGTGCGATTTTTACTTTTTGCGCTATAAACAAAAAAACAGCATCAATTTTGCAAAAATAACAATATTTTTCACATTTTTTATATGAAATTCCCCCCCCCCCCCAAAAAAAAAAGTAAAAATCCAATTATTTAAAAAATCCAAAACATTTTGGGCCAATTTTATTTTTTACCATATGTTTGGTAGAAAAAAATCGCAAAAAGCGTATTTTGATTGGTTTGCGCAAAAGTTATTGCGTTTACTAACTAAGGGAAAGATTTTTGTCATTTTTGTTGTTTTTATTTTAACGCGTAATGGTGGTGATCTGCGATTTTTTTTTTGCGGGACTGCCACATTGCGGCGGACAGATCGGACCCTTGACTGACATTTTTGACACTTTTGGGGTTACCAGTGACATTTCTACAGTAATCAGTGCTATATATATGCACTGTTACTGTAAAAATGACACTGGCAGTGAAGGGGTTAACTTTTTTTGAGAGGGAGGGGTTATGTGTGTCCCTAGGGGCGTGATTCTAACTGTGATTGGCTGTGGCTTGAGGTGTAGGAACAGTGATCAACGGTTCTACATAGTAGAACCGTATGATCACTGTTTCTACACAGGGGAGAATGACAGGCGGCTGTGTTTACATTAGCCGCCTGCCTTTCTCCCTCTGCACCCGACGATCGGGGAGTGACCAGCGGACATCGGGTCCATAGGTCACACGCGCGGGGGGGTCCGTGACCACGCGGGAATGCGCCTCCGCCGGCGCGCGCTCGCTCCCTATACCCTCACAGGCTAGCGACGTAGATCTACGTCACTCTGCCTGTGAGGGGCTGACCGCCGACGTAAATAGTCGTGCGGCGGTCGGCAAGTGGTTAAAAGAGATGTATGTTTTTTTTTTTCTGAATCATACTTATCTAGGTGGATGCAGCATTTGTCCGGTGCTGCTCTATCCCCCCCCACTTGCATCTACTGGACTGCTTCCCCCGTGGAGGAGACGGAAGCAGCCGACTCAGGCTCTCAGCAGCTCACTGATAGGCTGAGCCGGGTGTCGGTCCAGGCATGTGGGCGGATCCCGACTTCACCAGACTGGCTCTGTGACGTCAGCCGACAGTGGGCCTCAACCTGCTGTCTGCTGAAAACGGGTCACAGGAGTGCAAAACGATCTGCACTCCTGTGATCCACACAGTTTAGCAGGGACTGGATAAACTTTGATCCATGTATGGGCAGACTGGTTGTACAGAAGTCAATCTACTGATCACCCTACTGGATTTTCCCTGCTCGATCAGTGTATTCTAATGGCAGTGAAGTCATCCCACTGCCAGAATACAAAGACACAGTGGGAAGGATTCCCCCATCCACTTTGAATGTGTGGATGGGGGAATCAAGTATTTTGTCGTTCAACCCACTGGTTGACATTTATGGGCTGCCTTACTGTCAGATTTTGAAGGCTTGTTTCGGGTCAGTGAAATTACAGGAGATAATGCCGCATCGCAAAATTCAGGTCACTGATTTGAATAAAGTTGGCCTATTAATATTTATGTATTTTACAACATTTTGTGTCCCTCAATCTACAAGCTAGATACTGGTGGTGTTGTCAAGGAAGTTGATCCAAGAGTGATCACATACAGGTATGGGACACGGCCAGACCCAAGGTAAAGCTACGAAGGTTGTTGCTTATGGCCTCATGCTAAAGAAAGCCCTCTTGACATGTGCTACTCATAGTTGGATAAATCTTAGACTTCTTTCCTGTAGTAGTGCAATCAGAGAAAGGCTGACAGCTCGGAAAACTTAGAGCCTGAGTCGGCCACCTTCTCTTTGCGTCATAACTGCTTCTCCAGTGCCTGGAGGAGGTCCATTAGAACTCAAGTGAAAAGGCCAAAGTCCCCCTACCATGAGCTGTTAACTGCTTCAGCAGCATAGATGCCTAAAGTCAAAAGTAGCTTGAAGCCAATCAAATGCAGGTCAGAAAGAGGTCAACTACGGGCCAAATGCACCTGTCAGTGAGCTCTAAATGATCTCAGAAGTATCTCAGACAGGTGTCAAAAGTAAGCAGCATTTAGCAATTGACAGGAACTTACCCTGCAGAAATTTTGGGTTGGTCAATGGTCAGTTACAATGGAGCTCTAAACAAAAAAAGCCATATTTACAGTCTTTTTGGGCTAGATCAGCTAAAATTCAGCTTCGGGTTCCTTTCAGTGCTGGCTGGCTAAATATCTAAAGGCCCAGGCACATGTGCTATCTACAGTGCTGTATTTTGGCCTAGGCCGACAAGGTCCAGGCCTAGGGCGGCACTTTGCAGGGGGGCAGCAAAAAAGCTGCCCCCCCTGAGATTCTATTGGCCACTGGTTGCTAGAGCCACCACCCCCCCCCCTCTGTCTCTCTCACTCACCCCCCTCCTCTCTCTCTCACTCACCCCCTCCCTCTCTCACCCCCCCTCTCTCTCACTCACCCCCTCCCTCTCTCTCACCCCCCTCTCTCTCTCTCTCTCACCCCCCTCTCTCTCACCCCCTCTCTCTCTCCCTCCCTCACCCACCCCCCTCTCTCTCTCCCACCCCTCTCGTGAGATCTCAGGGGTTCATGCTAGGACTTGTAGTCCTTCAATTTTAGAGGGAGTCACATCCGTTAAAAAGGAAGGAGTGGGGCAAATTTACTTAGGAGGGGGATGGGGGGGGCACCCATTTTAGTCTTGCCTAGGGCAGCACAAAACCAAAATACACCACTGGCTATCTGACAATTAGGATTGGCTAGAAGACAGGGTTGTGCCTCTGGAGTCTGCCCAGCAGCAGATTACTGTGTAAAGGGTATTAAGGGGATCACTTCCAATGGATAATATCCCAATTGTAGGGTGTGGGTGATAGACTTCATTGTAGTCTATGACTGCTACCTTTCTAATAAGGACAATGGGGGGTATTACCTCAGGGAACACTTGGGTGATTAGAGAGGAGCGCCAGTGTCCAGAAAAATGCCTCACTTGATGATATTTATGATTTTTTATTGAAGATGACAAGTGGAGCCAACACGTTTCCTGGGAATTGCCTCCCCCTTCTTCAGGGCTATATTTCTTGGAGAATAGTTTGACTCTGAGAGGGTTAAATATATTCGATCAGCTGTAGTATGTCGGCGTTATGGAGCAGAGACAGCAAGAAGGAAATGTTGGCGCCTAGAGCTGTCAAACATTAAAATTCTAGGCGCCAACATCTTCCTCTTGCTTTCTCTGCTCCACAAAGCCAGCATACTGCAGAGCCGCTGATCAAATATATTTAATCAGAGATCAAGTTACTAAAATAAAGAGAAGTATGTCAGGTTTAAAAGGTCATCTGTAAAGCTATAGGTACAACAGCGCAGTTAGATTTGAACACGCACTCTAACCCCCAGTACTGAAGGAAACCTGGAGCAGCATTTTCTCCAGGAAAGGAACTGCTGTATATTCAGCAATATTCTTACTACTTATTCATCAGGACTATTTTTATAGCTTTATGTTGACATCTGAATAGTGGTCCATTTTAATAGCCAGAGGCTGTGGCTATTACTGTCCCATTAACCTACCTAAATGCACTCCTGGGTTCTCCAACTGTGCCACTTCCCAATAGGACCAGGTCTCAAAAGGTGTGGGAGATGCTTTAACCACTTGCCGACCGCCGCAAGTACATATACTGCGGCGGGCAGCCCCGGCCAGGCAAAGTGACGTATGGGTACGTCACTAGCCTGTGAGCCAAAAGCGGGCAGGCACGCGCCCCCTGAGGCGCGCTCCCGCCCCGGCTCGTTCCCTAACAAGTCCGCGCGTGTGACCGGCGGACCCGATGTCCGCCGGTCACTCGCGATCGTCCGCCGTGAAGGGAGAAAGGCAGGCAGCTAATGTAAACGCCGCCTGTCATTCTTCCCTGTGTAACAGCAGTGATCTAACGGTCCTGCTATGTAGGACTGTTGATCTCTGCTGTTACATGTAAAGCCACATCCCTGCACAGTTAGAAGCATGCCCCTAGGGACACACTTAACCCCTCCTTCCCCAATAAAGTTAACCCCTTCCCTGCCAGTGTCATTTTTACAGTAACAGTGCATATGTATAGCACTGATTACTGTAGTAATGTCACTGGTACCCCCAAAAGTGTCAAAAATGTCATTTAAGGGTCTGATCTGTCCGTCGCAATGTCGCAGTCCCGCAAAACAAATCGCAGATCGCCGCCATTACTCGTTAAAAAAAAAAAAACAACAAAAATGACAAAAATCTTTCCCTCAGTTAGTAAACGCAACAACTTTTGCGCAAATCAATCAAAATACGCTTTTTGCAATTTTTTTTACCAAACATATGAAGCAGAAAACAAATTGGCCAAAAATGTTAAAAAATTTTGATTTTTAAATTTTTTTTTTGGGGGGGGGGGGATTTCATATACAAAAAATGTGAAAAATATTGTTATTTTTGCAAAATTGATGCTCTTTTTATAGAACATGATCAAAAAATCGCACAGGTGATCAAATATGACCAAAAGAAAGCTCCGTTTGTGGGAAAAAAAGGACGTCAAATTAGTTTAGGTACAGCTTCGCACGACCGCGCAATTGTCCGTTAAAGTCACTCAGTGCCGAATTGCAAAATAGGGCCTGGTCAGGAAGGGGGTAAAATCTTCCGGGGCTTAAGTGGTTAACCTACCTAAATGCACTCCTGGGTTCTCCAACTGTGTCACTTCCCAAGAGGACCAGGTCTCAGAAGGAGTGGGAGATGCTTTAACTCTGACGAAAGAGAGGGGTGGTGGTAACACCTCATAAGAGAGCTACAAAGGACTACCAGGATGACCCAAAAAACATTTTACTGTCAAGTTTCCAAAGTACAAATTTCAATGAAATATAGTGTTGTGGCAAGATACAGATTTTTTGAGGTCAGGAGTACAATTCAGGTTCATTGAATTTTGGTCTGACTATCATCTCGATTTTGAATGTGCCATTACCACCGATACAATGACGCAAACAGATATAATTATTTAGTGCTAAAACCAGAATCCTTGTTTATAAGCTCCTCTGTACAATATATGGCATAGCAGAGATTTAAAGTCTTCAACTGAAAGATAAATCAATCACTGGAAAGGTTAAGAAGGCCAGATTTTGTCAAAACCACCCGGTTTTCTCTCAACAGAACGTGGAAAGTTCACTCCTGGTTTAAGATGATTTTGGTTTAACTCAGAGTTCTTCCCGGGTGGATGTTGGTCCGTGCCATGTTGGTCTTCTTGGGAATTGTGACCTGTGTTTGAATTGCTTTGGTTCAGTTTCAGCAAACCCAACTTTTGCAAGGCCTCCTGCCTAGGAGATACCTGGTTACGAGCTGCCTGTGGAAGTTGTTTAGAAGACATTGATGTTTCTTTGGAAGACTCTTCTAACAAAGAACTGCCCGGCTGTCGGACGAATCGAGCTCGTAGCTCCTGGACGTTTACTCCTGACCTCATTATGGTGTCAAACTTCCGAAGGTGGCTTGGGTGTGAGCTGGTGGACCTTTGCCCCGTGTCTGGAGAAACAGTGATCGAGAATCCTGGACAGTCCTCAGAATAAGACTTTACAATCTTCATCTTAGATGGCGTGTGGACATGTTCTGCCTTCTCCGACAGCTTGACGCTTTCACTCAAACCTTTCAACTTTGTATTTCGATCTTGAAGGCCTGCCGTTGAATTCCTCAAGTGCTCGCCAGTTTCTGGAGAACACAAAATAAAATATTAACTTTCAGACAGTAATAATTCAACACAAATCTTAACAGCTTGGAGAGTTGACCCCTAGTAAATAGGTCTCCACAAAAAATAATTTTAAATTGCTACGGGGTCATGTTCCATTTTTACCATACTTTACATGTTTTGTAAACAAGAGTTTTGTGTAATTTTTTTTTGATTTGATCGATCCTCTGATCGCCTGTGTGCGGAGACGGAGCTGTCAGATCCCTGCTGTCCTCTATGGGGAGATCGGATGAGAACGGACCGCCTGTTTTCATCCGATCCGATCCTCCAGATGGATGGAAAATAGGGTTTCCTTCCGTCCAGATTTCATGGATAGGTTTGGATCGGATAGCGACGGGTAGCGAACAAATCCCCCAATACCCCCTCCTAGCAAAAATCACCCCAATCCCCTCTCCTAGCACAAATCCCCCAAATCCCCTCTCCTAGCGCACATCCCTTCTCCTAGCACAAATCCCTCCCAATCCTCGCTTCTAACTCAAATCCCCCTTCCTCGCACAAATCTCCCCAATACCTCCTCCTCGCACAAATCCCCCCAATGCCCTCTCCCAGCACAAACCCCCCTCCTCGTAATACCCCAACCCTCTTTCCTAGCTAAAATAACTGCTCCTAGCACAAGTCCCCTCGATCCCCTCTTAAAGCACAAATTCCCTCCAACCCCCTCTTAAAGCAAAAATTCCCCCTCCTGCACAAACTTCTCATCTCAGCACCAATGATTGTTAACCCCCTCCCCCCCTTTCATTGTGTGAAGTTCCCTTGGCCTGTGAGCTCCCCCCACCCCCAACTTTCAGGTAGGAAACCAGGTAGAGGTGCGGGTTGTGCTATGCTCTCTCACTGCTGTCAGTGGAGCCGTCTTCCATACAGCCGATGACACAGGATCGGGCTGTAAACAGTTTGATTAGCCCACCCCCCATCTCCTCCAATGATATAAGAGCAATCCTTTGTCATATGGAGGATCGCTCTGCTGACAGGAAGGGGGGAACACAGCCCACACTCCCGGCTCTCTGACCTCTGTCCTCTCCTTTGCAAACATAACCGCTCCCGGCTGCTCCCCCCTTGTCCCGACTGTGAGTGCGGAGATAAGGAGAAGGCACTCACTGGCCAAGCACTGCATCCATGAAAGGACCGGCCTTGGGGGGTACAGCTAAAATCAGCACCCCCTCTAGATCCGGCCATGTTGTCACCCTTCTGGTTGGTGTCACTCGGATGCAGTCTGCCCAGCACCCCCTTAATGACGCCACTAAACAAGGGGCACTCCTGGGTGTCTCTCCTGCCCCACTTAAATAACTTCACCGGAGTTCTATATCTTCTGCATATGAAACAGTTGGGTCCCACGTTGTGCAGATGACAGTGACACAGAGGGAACTCTATCATGAAATATTTTTAATTTTTAGGCTGCTTGCATTAGTAAGTAATTAAGTAAGTAGATAGGAAAGTATATTATATTTACTTGTTTTTAAAAGCTTTTTTTTTTTTTTTTTTCTTCTTCTTTATACATTTCTTTAGTTGCTTCCTCATACCTCCCAACTTTTTGAGATGGAAAGGAGGGACACCTATTAGCCAAAGTATGTAGGCATAGGACACGCCCCCTGCCACACCCCCTTAAAAGGAGAATTATACAAAAAAAAGGTTTGTTAATCACTGTTTGTTAACCACCGTGAACGAGCCGAGGCGGGAGAGCGCCTCCGGCGGTGCGCGCCTGCCTGCTATTGGCTCCCAGGCTAGTGACGTACCGGTACGTCACTTTGCCTGGCCGGGGCTGACCGCCGCAGTATATGTACTTGCGGCGGTCGGCAACCGGTTAAACTAAAGTTTTTTTTTTACACCCATTATTCCTTGTTTCTTACTTTTGAAATTTACCAATGAAGCAATTTAGACATTGGAAGGAAGGTTTAGCACTGGGGAACACTTTTTGAAAGATAAATAGTGCATTTTATATACAACTATATAGATCGAGTCCGCGTGATTGTCCACCGTGAAGGAAGAAATGCAGGCGGCTAATGTAAACAAGCCGCCTGTCATTCTCCCCTGTGTAAGAATGGAGATATTACGGTTCTACTATGTAGGACCGTTGATCACTGTTCCTACACCTCAAGCCACAGCCAATCACAGTTAGAATCACGCGCCTAGGGACACACATAACCCCTCCCTCTCAAAAAAGTTAACCCCTTCACTGACAGTGTAATTTTACAGTAACAGTGCATATGTATAGCACTGATTACTGTAGAAATGTCACTGGTAACCCCAAAAGTGTCAAAAATGTCAGTCAAGGGTCCGATCTGTCCGACGCAATGTCGCAGTCCCGCAAAAAAAATCGCAGATCGCCGCCATTACGCGCTAAAAAAAAAACAACAAAAATTACAAAAATCTTTCCCTTTGTTAGTAAACGCAATAACTTTTGCGCAAACCGATCAAAATACGCTATTTGCGGGTTTTTTTTACCAAACATATGGTAAAAAAAAATTGGCCCAAAATGTTAAAAAATTTTGATTTTTACTTTTTTTTGGGGGGGAATTTCATATATAAAAATGTGAAAAATATTGTTATTTTTGCAAAATTGACGCTCTTTTTTTGTTTATAGGGCATGATCAAAAAATCACACAGGTGATCAATTACCACCAAAAGAAAGCTCTGTTTGTGGGAAAAAAAGGACGTCAAATTCGTTTAGGTACAGCGTCGCACGACCGCGCAATTGTCCGTTAAAATCACGCAGTGCCGAATCGCAAAATAGGACCTGGTCAGGAAGGGGGTAAAATCTTCCAGGGCTTAAGTGGTTAATATGGCCATGGCTAGAAATGCCAGGGGGGTGTTTTTCAAAGTGGTTTTGTAACAAAATAAAGCACGCAGACATGGATGGATGGGTCAGTATGCTTTGAAACTTAAAAAAAGGATTAAATTGCGTTTTCAGTTTGTGGAGTTCAGATACAGTTAGGTTCCGCTTTGATAAATCCTGTGCTGCACGCCTCTGATTTAAAAAAAAAAAAAAGGAACATGAAGTGCAGTACACAGCTGCTGAGATAGAAGTAGATTGGAGTGTCAGGTTAATTAGCGGCTGCCCTAAAAATATTCCACAGGAGTATTCAAATTGTCAGGTAATACATAGGACATCTGCTGCTACGAGATGATTGTCTCATATTACTGAGGACCAAAGTGTATGGAGAGGATTAGACCTGGAGAAACATTTGTGTGAGCCAGGCTCTGTTCTGATGAAGGGTGGCTTGCACCACAATGCAAAACCTGCTTGTTAAATAGTTTACTTTCCTTTTTACAGCGATTCAGTCACGGTAAAGCCATACTGCTGCTTTTTAAATGGACATCTTGGTGTTGAATTGCATTGACTGTTCTGGTGAAATGCTGCCCTTGGAGTAGGGCAGGGGTGTCAAACTCAATTTCATTGCGGGCCGCATCTGCTTTATGGTTGCCTTCAAAGGGCTGGTTGTATTTGTAAGACTATATAAATGTACAATAGCGTTTAAACATTTGGGCTTACTTAGAAATGTCCTTATTTTTTAAAGAAAAGCACAGTTTTTTTTCAATGAAGAGAACATTAAATTAATCAGAAATACAGTCTAGCCATTGTTTATGTGGTAAATGGCTATTCTAGCTGGAAGCAGCTGATTTTTAATGGAGTATCTACATAGGTGTACAGAGGCCCATTTCCAGCAACCATCACTCCTGTGTTCTAATGGTACTTTAAGTAGAGTTCCACCCTCAGAAACGTTTTTTCCAATAAAAAATACCCCCGGGACAGTCAGGGCTAGTGCATTTCAGAATGGATAGCCTCTGAACTGTCCCAGGTTGCACTTACTTTTTAGAAGAAATACTTACCTTGAAAATGTCTTGTCCAGCGCCGCCATCTCAGGTGGTGGGCAGCTGAAGCCAGGGCGTCCTCTTCGGCGTCCTCTTCGGTCCCAGAATGCCCTGCACCGGCCCCGCTCGTCAGTTCTGGGGCAGGCGCATCATCCCTGCACAGCTTCTGGGCATGCCCACGGGCCTTGTGTTTGACACATGTGGAGTAGGGTCTTACCATGGTCACTGTTTGCATTTTCATCCTCATCCTGGTCCAGTGAATCAATGGTTTCTAGTAAATACTGCAGGCACTCCTTTTCTTCGTCTGTAAGGCGAGACAGGAAGTCTTCCCCCTTGTGAACAGGAAGATCAAAGGGTCAGCCAATTGTACCAACATTAGAGACTAGTATAAGGTTAATTATATATAAGATAAAAACCAAAATATCCCCGGCATTCAGACTATTAATCAAACAACAGAAAAGCAAAATTTGTCTTTGTGAGCAGGCCAGCAGTGGTAAAATGCGTCCAGGAAGGTTGTTTTGGGTAAAGACATTAATGTATGCAGTTTTCATCTTTTGACAATTATACAGGTGCATCTCAAAAATCAGTAATTCAATTCAATAAGTGAAACTCATATTGTATAGATTCATCACACACAGATTTTTTTTATTTCAAGCATTTCTTTTTCATTTTGATGATTATGGCTTACAGCTAGTGAAAACCTGAAATTCAGTATCCCAGAAAATTTGAGAAATTACATAAGACCAATGAAAAAAAAAAGACATTTTTTTTTAATACAGAAATGTTGACCTACTGAAAAGTCTGTCCATGTACAGTATAGTATGCACTAATACTTGGTCGGGGCTCCTTTTGCATGAATTACTGCATCGATGCGGCGTGGCATGGAGGCGATCAGGCACTGCTGAGGTGGTATGGAAGCCCAGGTTGCTTTGATAGTGGCCTTCAGCTTGTTTGCATTCTATTGGGGACAATACCGCACAGATTCTCTTATGGGCTTAAGTCAGGCGAGTCTGCTGTCCAATGAAGCACAGTGATATCATGATCATTAAACCAGGTATTGGTACTTTTGGCAGTGTGGGCGGTGCCAAGTCCTGCTGGAAAATTAAATCAGCATCTCCATAAAGCTGGTCAGCAGAGGGAAGCATGAAGTGCTCTAGAATTTCCTCCTAGAGGGCTGCGCTGACTTTGGACTTGATAAAACACAGTGGACCAACACCAGCAGATGACACGGCTCTCCAAATCATCGCTGACTGTGGAAACTTCACACTGGACCTCATGCAACTTGGATTTTGTGCCTCTTCACTCTTTCTCCAGACTTTGGGACCTTAATTTTCAAATGAAATGCAAAATTTACTTACAAAAAAGGACTTTGGACCCCTGAGCAACTGTCTAGTCCTTTTTCTCCTTAGCCCAGGTAAGACGCTTCTGACGTGGTCTCAGGTTCAGGAGTGCCTTGACACAAGGAATGCGACAGTTGTAGCCCATGTCCTAGATATGTCTGTATGTGGTGGCTCTTGAAGCACTGACACCAGCCATAGATCACTGCTTGTGAATCTCCCCCTAATTCTTAAATGGCATTTGCTTCACAATGCTCTCAAGGTTGTGGGTAACCCTGTTGCTTGTGCACCTTTTTCTACCACACTTTTTCCTTACACTCAACTTTCCATTAATGTGCTTGGATACAGCACTCTGTGAACAGCCATCTTCTTTAGCAATGACCTTTTGTGACTTACTCTCCTTGTAGAGGGTGTCAATGATGGTCTTCTGGACAACTGTGAAGTCAGCAGTCTTCCCCATGACTGTGTAACCTACTGAACCAGATTAAGACCATTTAAAGACAGGTGTTTTGAGTTAATTAGCTGATTAGAGTGTGACACCATGTGTCTACAATATTGAATTTTCACAATATTCTATTTTTCTGAAATACTTAGTTTTGGGTTTTTACTAGTTGTAAGCCATAGTCATCAACATTAAAAGAAAGAAATGCTTGAAATATATCAAATATATAAAATACAGTATCTCACAAAAGTGAGTACACCCCTCACATTTGTGTAAATATTTTATTATATCTTTTCATGTGACAACACTGAAGAAATGACACTTTGCTACAATGTAAAGTAGTGAGTGTACAGCTTGTATAACAGTGTAAATTTGGTGTCCCCTCAAAATAACCCAACACACAGCCATTAATGTCTAAACTGTTGGCAACAAAAGTGAGTACGCCCCTAACTGCAAATGCCCAAATTGGGCCCAATTAGCTATTTTCCCTCCCCAGAGTCATGTGACTCGTTAAGTGTTACAAGGTCTCCCCTCTGGAGAGCAGGTGTGTTAAATTTGATGTTATCGCTCTCACTGTCTCATATTGGTCATTGGTGTTGTCACATGAAAAGATAGAATAAAATATTTACAAAAATGTGAGGGGTGTACTCACTTCTGTAAGATACTGTATATGAGTTTCGCTTTTTTAATTGAATTACTGAAATAATTTTTTGAGATGCACCTGTAGAAGGAAGAGTTTTGGAGTTCAGCTTATATTTACTTTTGACTGGTAGGGGAGACGGGGCTGTGGCAGCCAGCATCAGGGGTGTCTGTGTGGGTTGAAAGGAGTAAGGGTTCTTTCACACGGGCGGTCCGTATGCCCGTATATCACCCCATCCGTTTGCGGATGATATATACGGACATAATGAATGTCTATGGGATTGCGGATGTCAGCGGATGACGATCCGCTGACATCCGATTTGCGTCCTTTAAGTTCTGTTCCGTTTTTTGGAACGAAACAGAACCCTATTTTTCTTCCGTTTAAAAAACGGAAAGGATGCAAAAATCGGATGTCAGCGGTGTCATCCGCTGACATCCGCAATCCCATAGACATACATTATGTCCGTATATCATCTGCAAACGGATGGGATGATATGCGGACATACGGACCGGATGACAGAAGTGTCATCCGTGTCCGTTAAAAAAAAAAAAAAAAAAAAGTGCTGGAACGGGCCAAAATATGGTCCGCCCCGTGTGAAAGGAGCCTTAGTCTGGCCATACATGATCCAATTTTCTTACAATTTTCTGTCCAATTTTCTTGAAATTTACCTTCAAGTATGTAGTACAAAGGCCTGCCTAATTAGATACAAGTGAATGTGTTGTTTAGCTTTGACCTCACATTATGTGGTTTGTGGTAGATCTACCAGAAAATTGTACAACAAAAGTTGAACATGTATGGCCAGCCTAAGTCTGCAGTGAAGCCACAGGTTTGGGTATGTTCCTAGAAATAGTATCAGTTTTTATTAGTATTTAAAAAAGCACACTCATGTGGTAAATGGAAAAGACATGCATATCAAAGGTCAGTAAAAACAACTCCAGAGATAAAGCTGCAGTCACTTGCTTGATGATGTCACACATTATGCCAGGCTCCAGCCTATGCTCTTTGTCATAGGATGAGATTGTAAGGGGCATCCTATGATGAAATGCGTAGGGTGGAGTCAGACATGAGGGACGTCATCACACAATCAACCGCAACCGCAACTCAAATTATTTTTTCTGAGTTTTGAAATGCATATCTTTCCCATTTATGCAGACTTGTATAAAGTACTCGAAATTTCTACTTGAGTAAAAGTACAAGTGCTCAATCAAAAAATTACTTGAGTAGAAGTGGAAGTGCTCGCAGAAAAAGTTACTTAAGTAGAAGTACTAAAGTATTCAACATTTTTTTTACTTAAGTATTGCAAGTAGTTTTTTCAAAAAATTTGCTACTTAAGTACTAAAAGTAAAAAGTACCAGTAGTTTTGAAAAAAAAATTCTACTCAAGTACTGAAAGTAGAAGTACAAGTACTGTGTTATGTAGTTATTAAAGAAATAAGTCAAAAGTTTGAACATCATATTGTTTTTATTATTTCAAATGATTTATTCAAATGATTAACCTGTGTTTGTTAGTAGTTTCTTGATGCACTTTAAGCGCTGTAGCACCATTTATTTGTTTGTTTCATATTTTCTTTTTATTGGAAAGATTTGGTATAGCAGCTTTTATTATACACAGCCTTTATTTTCGTATGCGCAGATTTACAAATGACATTATACACATTTTTTTGAGCTTTATGCAACCTGCCATCTACTGTTCTGGCAGTGGTAATTTTTTTTAAAGTAACGAGTAACTATGCAGCACAAAAAAAAAATACTTGAGTAGAAGTATCGAAATCATCGAAAAAATGTAGTGAAGTAAAAGTAGAAGTAGGAGAAAAAAATTCTACTCTAGGAAAGTACAGATACCGCATTTCGGTACTTAAGTACAGTACTTAAGTAGTTCTACTTCGTTACTATACATCTCTGCATTTATGCGAGTGTGCAATTTTACATTTTAATAAAACTGATCCTTTTACTGCTTCACTGTGAGGCTGTTTTTATTCAGTATTGCCGATGAGCTGGATACTTGCCTGGGAACAGAGACGCAATATTGCCTGGTAATTGTTTACATAGAGCTCCATTTGACCACTCAGTCTTTGGGGGACAGATATATTTTGTAAGCAGGTTGTGTTGCTTGTCCTGTCCTCAGGGTTGTGGAAATCTGGTTCGGAAATGGAGTTGTGGAAATCTCTGGCAAACTCCCTCCATCTATGCAGTTGGTCCCCTAAAACCTCTTTTTTAAGACCTTCCAGGCCTGTCGCATTATGATGTAATGGGATTCCCCACCCTGCACAGCCAAGCACACCGAACTTCCCCAGGCACTTAGTTGGAGAACAGTCCAGTACTTTTTTTTTTTTTTATTGAGGGTAATACCTTGGATAGGGATTGGAGATTATGGGATGCCCATTTGACTTCAGAACAACTTCAGGGACAATATATATACAGTCTCTATATACACTCCACTTCTCCCTCCAGCACTCGCTTGCAGAACCCAGATGGCACACTGTACAGAGCTGACAAATCAGATTAAAGAAAAAGCCTGTTATAGGCAGGAATCCGAGGCCCCTTGGTTGTGTGGCAAAATTTCAGTGTCCAGCTCACATTCCCCCTGTGGCTTCTGATCCCAGAACCACCTCTTAAGGCACTGCCAACCAGGGGAGGACTGGGAAGGGGGGCAGGGTGGCAATCGCCCCCCGGGCTGCTCTGATGCCAGGTAAAAAGGCCACCCTCGGGGCTGGATTAATGTAGGGGCCAGACACTGTATACAGTTGCTGGTGGCCGCTACACAATATTATATTTGCAGAGCTGCAGCGGAGCGGTATGAGTGTGGAGAGTCGCTCCTGCACCTGGCTGGCACAATACTAACACATTCACTTCCCTGTCAGGCAGAGTGATCTCCGCCCGACAGGAGCTTCCTAGGCACCGCCTGGCGTGATGTCATGTATTTCTGTTAAACCTCCTTTGTTGCTATTAACATTAAATTATGTTACCACATTGCATCATGTTTGTCTTGCTTCATAACATCAATATCCGTTATAAAACCAGGTGGGCATGGATAGTGAGCTGATTCGATGGTTCAACGGGCCACTTGACTGGACTTGCCCCCCAGGCCTAAGGCTGTCAGCCCTCCTCTGCTGCCAACCCGCCTGGCTGCAGCTGCCTCTTTCACTAGCCCTCCGGGCAAAATTCTTCCCACAGTCCACTAGACTGACACTAATCAGCCCACCTGTCTGACCATCTGATTCTCAGATCTCCCGGACGTTCTGACTCGTTCCTGCTGTCTTCTCCTTACTCCCGTGCCTCCAGGAAAGGCTTCCTCCAGGTGTTTTGGGGGGATCCTTCAAGCACCTGAGCCCCTGGCTCGAAAGCTCCCCCCCCCCCACAGATTAGGGGGCGCCCTCAAGGGCCACCCGCAGCCTCCTCAGCACTCCATCTCCATCTTCCACCCGACTGCCCCTGCTGGCATGACTCATGTCTACTTATGAGGTGGCCTGCCCCCTTCCAGACCCTTTTTGATGGGGATTGGTCGAGGACCTCAGATATGCATGACATCCCTTCCTTACTCCCTCCCTCTAGTTCTGGAAATTTCTACCAACTTCCAGACCAGGGGGAAGTGCCAGAGAAAGCTGCCAGATGAGTCATCCAACCTCCCTTCAGTCACTAAACCCTGACCCAGATATACAATCCAGGCTTGGCCAAGCCAATAGGCCAACTCCAACAACCTATTTACACTAGCACACTAGCTAGACACAGGAGTGTCAAACTGGTGGCCCTCCAGCTGTTGCGGAACTACAAGTATCTGTCAGCCTTGCAATGCCTCATGGGACTTGTAGTTTCGCAATAGCTGGAGGGCAAGCATTTTGACACCTGTGAGCGGATGCTACAATGACATCATCAAGTAAAATGCAGGGCAATGGTCCTGAATTGTACTTGAGAGCGTCAAGGGACTACCCACAAGCAAGAGTGGTCGAGAGCGCTCTAGCTTTCTGAAAGAAGGAGTAAGGTAAGCATTACAGCTTATTCCTCCTTCCCTAGAATTATTGAGGGTAGTTCCTGTAGTTGCGCCAGTGCAGAGGCAGGCTCATAGCCTTGAACGCACACTGGCTGCTATCAGGGTGGCACACCTACCCCTGCACACCTGTCAAATTTGGACGTGCGGTTGTGTCCTTACATCCACTGCATCTGTATTCTCTTACATAGGCTGCCTGCATGCAGCCCTAGGCGGCTCCAAACGCATATGCAAAATGTCTCATTCATGCTGTACAGGCCTCAGCACCCATGTAAAATAAGCCCATTTCATTCTGGCAAACAGTTGTACCTCATAGCTGTGGCAATGGTGGACCATGCCTGAGAAATGTGTTTCAAGACAGACTCTTGTACCCTCAACCAGGGAGCATGTGCCAAGGTGACCCATCTAGAACAAAAAAGCCTACAGAATACTTTATAAAGTCGGTCACCTCTAGGCTGGTGTCATCTTCCTGCACCTTCTCCTCTCCTCCATCCATCATGGTACCTTTCCGGGAGAAGATTTCAGAGACTTCACCGGCCTGGACTCTCTCTGCTCCTCTGTCACTGTGCAGCAGGCACACCTGCAACATACAAAGCACTTAGACAACAAAATCCTCCTTTTATTAGCATTATTGCACGCACATTACAGAGGACAATGGCACATTCAAATTTCCTTTATTGCTGTTTTGTTTCATAATACTGCCCATGTTTATAGTGGATGCGTCATACTCTGCTCTGTGCACACACAATATGAGCCAGGCACCCTACGTGGAGTCTCACGTTGTGTTTGTGTTGCCTATTGTCACAGTAGACTTCTCTTCTGACTCCAATGATTTAAGCAACACATACAAAAATTAAGCGGCCAGTGTGGGGCTCTTTTAGAAAACCAAGTATGCATTGCCATTACTGCATCAAGGAAGCACCCTGCAATACGTGTTTATTTATCAAAATATTTAATGGTTAAATTATACATACTAATAATATGAGCCGGGTTCACACTGACGCGATCCGACTTTGGAGGGCGACCTGTGAAGTCGCGTGCACCAATGTGCACCGCGACTTGGGTGCGACTTGCAGGGACTTCACATAATGGAAGTCTATGCAAGTCGCTCCCAGGTCGCCCCAAAGTAGTACAGGACCCTTTTTCTAAGTCGGAGCGACTTGTGTCGCTCCTATTAGAACGGCTCCTGTACTACTCAATGGACCGCGACCGACCGCGACTTGTCAGGCTGACAAGTCGCCTGACAAGTCGCGCTAATCTGTATGATAATTGAAGGGAATTAAATAAAACTAACCAAAAGCTGCTATAATTTCACTTTTGCAGTGTAAAGTTTTTCGGGTTTTTAAGATGTACCTCTATCACAGGAGAACTAGCTGTACTTCAATTAGCTCTTCATGCAGTGTTTTTAATAATCAGTGAATTGACTGCATACAGTAATGTCTCCAACCCATAACCAACCTTCCTTGACACGCTCCAAGGAACCTTGTGAGCAAACCAGGAGTTGTGAAACGCATCAAGGAAGGTTGGTTTTGGATTGGAGACATCACTGTATGCTGTCAATTCACTGAATATTAGGAAACACTACATTGGAGTGCGGCGACTGACGGTGATGGCCGGCTCCCAGGTTGTCCATATGACGGAGGGGCCAGTTTTGAGCAGAGCCATGGGTGAGTGTATGTGTGTGTGTTTCTATAATAGAAACTAGTCACAGATATTAGCACCCAGGCATGGTTTAGGCTTCTGCAAAATTATAAAGTTTAGACACTGGAGAAGGTACCAGGAAGGCTACTAAAACTCTTGTCCACTGTGCGAGTCAAGTGCTGTACTTTCTTTCCATTCTCTGCTCTATGTCCAGTTGTCATATTTTGCCCATAGCAAATTAGACAAAGCTGATGCAAATATCACCTACTGGATAGCTCAGGAGACCAAAATGACAAATTAGACCTATCAATTTCCATCCTAAACCAGCAAAACCTACCAAGGAGCTTCAAGGCTGGGTGGACAGAGCTGATGCAAGCATCACCTATTGAAAAGGTCAGGAGATGACCAAAATGACACATTAGGCCATCAATTCTCACCCTTTACCAGTGGCCAACACTAATCTTAGCACCTGGTAATATGGGCACAAGTCCAAAAGAGGAACAAACTAAGACACTAGGCCAGGAGTTTCCAACCTTTCTAAACAGTTTACTGTTCATCAGACTTTAGGGGGCCAAACTGTGGCCAGCAGGAATATACATTTTTTTCTGGCATCAGTGGGAGTAAATTGTGCCCCACCTGTGGTATTAGGGGGAGGAATAGTGCCCCATTGTTGGTGTCTGTGGGAGAGATAGCTTCCCATTGTTGATGTCATTGGCAAGAATTATGCCCCATTGTCAGTCGGCAGAATAGTGTCTCATATCAGTGGGATGAATTATACCCCAAGGGCCAGTCAAAGGCAAAAGCAGGGCCACAGTTTGGAGACCCCTGCACTAGGTCAAAAATCTCCATCCTATTTTTGTGGCCAATAGTGAACTGTACAGTCTATAGCCTTCAGTTGGGCTTGGCAATTACCAGTTGTTGACAGCTAACAGAAGTATACTGGTACTGAGTCTGACCCAAGGTCAGTACCACTATACTGGTAACGTTTTTGAAGTTTTGTTCTAAACTAGACTATAGGATGTCAATGTAGTAGATATTGAGAGGCATTTAAAATTTTACATTTTTTTTACAGCAATCTGCTTCTACTACGTTTGGTCTCAGCTGTAATTAATTTATATGACAAGACTGCAACAAGTATTTAATAAATATGACCAAGATAGTAGCTGCTCCCACACCTCCCCGATCATTTAGAAGAGTGATGCTGGTCTCCCAATAACCCTTCCCATAGCTCTTCATGCTCAAAGCATGCTTTGTTTGATCACTCTGGAAATCTGGGTAGGAAACTGTCCATTGTTGAGACATATTGGTGGAGTCTAAAAAGGCCTACAAGACATTAGACATTGACTGCGCTTGAATATTCTGTGGTACTAGATGATGGAACTTACAGAGGACCCTTAGGATACATTCATACCAGCGGCTTCCAATGCAGCAGCTGGTGTGTGGCTCAATCAGTGCAGTGCTGATGCGCCAATGTCAGCGCATTGCACTGTTCCCCCCTTTTTCTTTTCAACAAACTTTATGACACACAGTGACATTTTATTAAGTTCTATCAGCTAGCACATGGTAAGCATGATGCGCTAGAAAAAAAAAAAGAAAAGTATGTCTGGCCATATTTTTTTACCGCAAACGACCGCAACATGCCATTTTGTCTTGTTATATGGTGGGCGTACAGTGGGAATGTGTTGGAATACCCACCCAATGCAATCCCACCGCACCAGTCTAGTTGATCTGATGACCGTTGTCACTGGGACTGGGAGGGATGGTCAATTCAAAATTTTTTGGCTTTCAGGATCAGGAATAGGGGCTTTTTCAGATTTTTTTCATCTTAAGAGCATTAAAGGGCCCGGGCAATGCAGTGCACTGGGGCCCCGCCGCACAATCACCCATGAGAATAAAAATGTAAATTGTCGATAAGGCGATATTTATTGGTACAGCAGTGCCAGGCTAATGACAGCTTCCAAGTTCTGTGGCTGGGCCCGATGAACACACACACGGACGAGAGTCAGACTCGATTGTCCTGTGTGTGTCTGTTCCCATGGAGGCATAGAGGCGGACAGACATTCCTGCAGTTGTGGGCTCCCCCTCCATGGCCCAAGTGGCCTGACAGCAGTGCTGGGCCAACAGGCACTTGCCATCTGCTAAGTTCGGTGGTGGCATGCACACGGGAATCAGGACTAATGCTTGGCTGGGGCTGGGTCGTTGGGCAGGTGGGGCCCCCCCCGGGCAAGTGGGGCCCCCGGGCAACTTCCCAGCGTGCCTATTTGGTAAGATGGCCCTGGGGAGGAGGCATTATACCCTAATTTATCCTTATAACACCACATTGCGCTTGGTTGCTGTATAGCCCCATTAAATGCTCAATGGGCGAGTTTAATAAGGGGTACCACCTGTCAAATTCTGCACACTGAGTTAAAAATGCAGTGGCCCCAAAGTAATGTTTCTGTACAGCCCCATCTGGCTGTAATGGGACAGTTTGGGTGGGCGTCTCAGCTGCCCATTTTTACTTCTGAAAGAGCACTACTGTAAAAAGGGGAAAGTTGCAATGGAGACTGTTGTCTAATATGGGAATTCCCCTCTCTTTGGAGACATTTCCTGGCACTCCCTGTTGTGTCTATGGGGACGCTAAGCAAGGGAAAATATTTCCAATGGAACACTGATAGCAAAAAAAAAAAAAAAACTGCCAGGGGTTTTAACCAAAAATCGTTGGTATACTTTTAGTAAATCAGGTGGTATTAGCCTGTTATCGCTCGTATTCAGTAAGGAATATTGGCCCGTGTCTCACAAGGTTCCTTTAATCTTTGTGTACAGCTAACCTAGCAATCGGGTCATTTCCAGCAGTACAATGCCAGAGGTTCCAGGCAATCAGAGATACAGTGGGCTATTGTGATCGCACACAAACAATGGCTTATTCACAGGTGACTCTTCTACAAAAGCTCACAATGACGGCAAAGACGTAATATAGACGCACAGTCGTTTCCCAGGACCTGAGCGCTCACAGTACAAACACTGGATAGATTTCACTAGCCAAGCTCCCATCTCTCTGCTCTTGGCTGACCTTTACAAGGCAGTTAATGGCCTTTTCATCTCAACAGTCTGTACACTTGATATTGAGATATCGGTACATTCAGGCGGCGGAGGGGGAAATCACGGGGTTAATTATCTTTCAGGCCCAGTAAATCCATCTCATATGAAGAATCAGTAACGTGGCTTTAGCAATACATTTGCATCTTAACATCTGTAATTAAAGTGGTTGTAAACACTTCCATATACTCAGTGAAGTGACTGGTCTCAGGTGATACACAGAGATAAAACAAAGCCTCCTACATAAGTTGTACCTGTTTATCTGCAGCCTTCTATTCTCTACAGCAGCCTTTCTCAACCATTTCAACACAGAGGAACCCTTGAAATAAATTTCTGGTCTCGGGGAACCCCTGCTAAAATTTTAAAATCTACAACTCATGACACATTAGTGTGACAGTCAGTGGGAAGAATGCTCCTTAGAGATAGCTAAAAGGAACAATGGTGTCATTAGGAACTTATCTGAGAGGCAGAAATTTCCCATTGCTCAAGGAACCCCTAGCAACCTCAAGAGGAACCCCAGGGTTCCATGGAACCCTGGTTGAGAAACCCTGCTCACGGTATAACTACAAGGGGGGGGTGAAATTACACTCTGCAGTGAGAGCTCAGTGAGGGCTCTAAGAGCTGATTGGAGGGGAGGAAAGCCCCACCCCCCCCCCCCGCCTTCACACAGGAGTCAATCACAGGCTGTGTGCTGTAGGTTCACACAGCTCCAGGGTGGCTGCTGTCTGCACAGGGAAAGGGTCCTGTGTGTCTACTGGTCTGTTTCAGGTCTGAATTCAGGCAAAAATTCAGACCTGATTCGCACATGAAATAGGGAACAGACGCACTGGACCCCCTGCTGTGAGGCGTGGCCGCAGCTGGACTGAGACGAAAATGCCCTATGTGGGAATAAAGAGTGCCCCATCATTGGTGACAGGAATTATGCCCCATTGTTGTAGTAGAAGGAATAGTGCCCTATATCAATAGGAGGAATAGTGCCCCAGGGCCTGATAAAGGCAAGCAAAGGGCCACATCTGGCCCCTGGGCCATAGTTTGGAGAGCACTGGTTTAGTGGCTGAATGTACTACTTTTTTTTTTTTTAAAAACGAACATTTTCTAGAACAAGCCTAACAAATTTGTAAAAAGGCACATAAAAAAATGAAGCACTATAATAACTCAAAATATGTGTTCAAGCAACATTTACTGGGGGTTGATTTACTAAAACTGGAAAGAGCGCAAAATCTGGTGCAGCTGTGCAAGAGAGGCCTGCTGCAAAAAAAAAAAAAAATTAGGCGAAGGGCAGGCATGACTAGGCCAGCAGGGTAGTACAGCAGTCAGTGGGTTAATGGTGAAGTGGTAAGGGGTGGATAAGGGGCTGTAGGCATTGATTGGTGTGGGTAATGCTGGGGGGGGGGGGCAAGGACTGTGGGGAGGTGGGGTCGTGAAGTCTCAGGGGCACTTAGAGGCAGACGAACAACGAAGAAGCTTCCCACATTCCCGCTCTATGGATGTTGGACTTGTTGGGTGGTTGTACTGTTATGGCGGTTGGGGTCCTTGGAGGCGTCCAAATTTTGCTGTGTAAGATCAGAGTAAGCACCCGTCTATGGTATGGCGTCCTATGGTTAATCCCAGTTAACGGGGGTTTAATGGGATTTGTGGAGATGGAGGTGTCAGCGGGAAATTTGGTATTGTCCTCGAGTTGGTGTTTTGTGGCTGAGGACCTTCAAGTGGTTCCGCAGCTTCAAAGTTTGTGTTAGTTTCGGTAGTGCCTCCAAGGATGGGTAACCTGAGGGCTCATTATTGTTATTGTGCTATATTTCTGTTCTAAGGAATGTTAATATGTTGTTTATTGTTAATAAATGGCCGCTACGGACCATTTCACTCCAAAAGTGTGTCAGTCGTATCATTTTAGTGATAAGTGGAAAGTGGCGGCTGTAGAGGTCTACGGAAGCACATCCAACACTACCTCTGGTATGCCTTAAGCCTCGTACACACGCATTGAAAATCGGCAGGGAATTTTTGTCCAACGACCGATCTGCCGATTTTCGGCTTGTTAGTATGATGCTTCCGACAACCAACTCCGACTTTTCGGCCGAAAAAAATCTGGTGTGCAGGCTATAAAATTTTTGTCCGCCGTCAAAACACGGCCGATTTTCGTGCAGTCAGTACAGATTTCGACAGGGAAAAATCTAATGAGCAAGACTGGGCATGCTCAGAGAAGAAAGAACACAAAGAAAGCAAACCAACACATGACATCACTTCTGAAGTAGAATTTTGTTGGGCACATTCCAACCAACAAAACACCACTCTGGACAAAAGACTGCTGATTGGTCGGCTGATAATCGTTGCGTGTGCTTTAGTCATGGTAGCCAATCAGCTTCTAACTTCAGCTTGTTCAATCAAGTTTTTAAAAAAAAAAAAAAAACACCTGGAAGCTGAGTGGTTTCTCTGTAGAGCTGCACCAGATTTTGTGCTCTCCAGTATAAAGCCTCGTACACACGCAACTAATTTCCGCCGACCGATCGTCCGTCTTTTGTCCAGAGTGGTGTCTGTTGGTTGGAATGTGCTCTAGACTGCACACAAATTTTCCCGCACGACAGAATTCTACTTCAGAAGTGATGTCATGTGTTGGATTGCTTTCTTTGTGTTCTTTCATCTCTGAGCATGCCTAGTCTTGCTCATAAGATTTTTCCCCATCGAAATCTGTACTAATGAGACGAAAACCGGTCGTGTTTTGAAGGTCGACAAAAATTATAAAGCCTGCACACCAGGATGTTTTCGGCCGAAAAGTCGGAGTCGGTTGTTGGAAGCACCGTACTAACAAGCCGAAAATCGGCAGATCGGTCGTCGGATGAAATTTCCCGGCCGAATTTCTACTCGTGTGTACGGGCCTTTAGGCTGCATACACACTATACAACTTTTGTTGTTCAATTTCCTTCAGATTTACCTTCAACTATGTAGTACAGGGGCCGGCCTAATTGCATACATATTGAAAGTATTTAGGTTTGACCTCCATATTATATGGTTTTGGTAAATCTAAAGGAAAAAATATTAACAAAATTGTATAGTGTGTATCCAGCCTTAGTAAACCAACTCCTATGTGATCCATTTAACCACTTCTGGACCGGAAGGATTTGCCCCCTTAATGACCAGGCTATTTTTTGTGCTTCGGCACTGCGTTACTTTAACGGACAATTGTGCGGTTGTGCAACGCTGCACCTAAATAAAATTGATGTCTTTTTTTCCCCACAAACAGAGCTTTCTTTTGGTGGTATTTGATCACCTCTGTGATTTTTATTTTTTACGCTATAAACAAAAATACAGCGACAATTCTGAAAAAAAAAAAAAACAATATTTTTCACATTCTGCTATATAACATTCCCAAAAAAAAAATAATAATTTAAAAATCAACATTTTTTAACATTTTAGGCCAATTTGTTGTCTGCTACATATTTTTAGTAAAAAAAAAATCGTAATAAGCGCATTTTGATTGGTTTGAGAAAAAGATATCACATCTACAAACTACGGGAAAGGTTTTTGTCATTTTTATTGTTTTTTTTTTTTACTAGTAATGGCGGCGATCTGCAATTTTTAGCGGGACTGCAACATTGCGGCAGACAGATCGGACCCCTAACTGACATTTTTGACACTTTTGGGGGTACCAGTGACATTACTACAGTAATCAGTGCTAAAAATATGCACTGTCACTGTAATAATGCCATTGGCAGGGAAGGGGTTAACACAGTGGGTGGTCAAAGGGTTTAATGTGTACCTAGGGGCGTATTTACAACTGTATTGGGGACGTGGCTTGTGAGATGATCATAGAGACCTGTGATCCTATATAGATGGATCACAGGCACTCTATGATCATTCCAGAGAGAAGAACGGTCAGATGTATTTACAACAGCTGACCGTTCTTCTCTCGCAGTGGCAGGGCTGGCCCAAGACATTGTGCTGCCTGGGTCCGAGAATGAAATGCTGCCCCCCTAAAAAAAAAATAATAATTTACGCCCTCCAAGAGTCCCCCACATTCTATAGGACTATGAAAGCAGTCAGAGGGGTGTGAGTGTGTACGGAATGACAGCAGGAGCAGGACAGAGCAGTAGACACTGGGCAGATGAGCGCACCAGGCTTTCAACTGTCTTTAGTGCCACAGTGCTCTGCAGGGCTGCGGGCATGGTACAGGAGAATGCAGTGCTGCGGGCATGGTACAGGAGAATGCAGGGCTGCGGACATGGTATAGGAGAATGCAGTGCTGCGGGCATGGTACAGAAGAATGCGGGGCTGCGGGCATGGTACAGGAGAATGCAGGGCTGCGGGCATGGTACAGGAGAATGCAGGGCTGTGGACATGGTACAGGAGAATGCAGGGCTGCAGGCATGGTACAGGATAATGCAGGGCTGCGGGCATGGTACAGGAGAATGTGGGGCTGTAGGCATGGTACAGGATAATGCAGGGCTGCAGGCATGGTACAGGAGAATGCAGGGCTGTAGGCATGGTACAGAAGAATGCGGGGCTATAGGCATGGTACAGGAGAATGCAGGGCTGCGGGCATGGTACAGGAGAATGCAGGGCTGCGGGCATGGTACAGGAGAATGCGGGGCTGTGGGCATGGTACAGGATAATGCGGGGCTGTGGGCATGGTACAGGAGAATGCAGGGCTGTGGGCATGGTGCAAGAGAATGCAGTGTTGAGGGCATGATAGAGGAGAATGCAAGTCTGCGGGCATGGTGCAAGAGAATGTAGTGCTGCGGGCATGGTAGAGGAGAATGCGGGTCTGCGGGCATGGTGCAAGAGAATGCAGTGCTGTGGGCACGGTAGAGGAGAATACGGGTCTGCGGGCATGGTACAAGAAAATGCGGGGCTGCGGGCATACTACAGGAGATGCAGTGCTGTGGGCATGTACCATGCCCGCAGCACTGCATCTTCTGTAGTATGCCTGCACCCCCGCATAATGGCAGGTAGTTTGGCTGTGGAGCAGTCTCACTTACCTGTTTCTAAAGGCGCCTTAGGATTTAAAAATGGCGCCGCCTGGCGCCAACACGTCACCGCGCATGCCGAACGTTTACAGGCTTTCCCCAGCGGCGGCGGTGCATGCGCAGTGTGCATGTCAGGACCTTTTTTTTTTTTTTTTAGCAATAGCCGAAGAAGAGAAGAGGCGGCCAGGGGCCGCCCCTCTCTAAGTGCCGTCTGGGTCCCATGGTCCCACCGGGACCCATGGTAGGGCCGGCTCCGCTCAGCGGGGAGCGATCGTGGGTGGCAGGCAGCAATCAGAGCCGCCTGCCCCGTGCATCGGATTACCTGCTGCCGATTAGGGCTGGGAGTGCGCTGCTGCTGGTGCGTGCAGGAGGGGCTGCCTGCCGCATTAAAACTGCAGCGGGCGGTCCGGCAGCAGTTAAAAAGGAACGTGCCCATAAAACAAAAAAAAAAAAAACATTTATGAGGTTTGCTAACACTTTAATACTCAAGACTTCACCTGTAGCACACTACAATAAACCAACAAACCTCCTACAGAGCTTTTTTATTGCATTTAAAAAACATAGTCATACTCACAAGGAAGTATAATGGGAATGGGGAAATAAAACCCTTTGCAACTGGCCTACAAAAGCGCGCAAATACAATCTCTGACGTCACATTCTGTGCCTGCCCTTGAAAGACAACAAGTGTGCAAGCAAGAGGGAAATGAGCAAATATTAAAGTACACACTAGGGAGAGTAAAGTAAATGAACTTTTCCTGCCAGCACACAGATTAGATGCCAAGTAAGACAAGGGCTCCAATTCATCAAGCTGTGATAGTACTTAAGACATATTTAATTAGCCTCTCAAGCAATACTGTGATAATACTGCATAAGGGAAAATAGAATGGCTGTATAAAATGTAGAGTGGTAGATGCGTTTTTCAGTAAGTTGACCGCAAGCAGGAACTTCAGTTTTAGGTCGTGGTAGCCCATTTATATTAGAAATATTAGAAATAACAAAAATGAAAGTTCATACATGCATGAATTGCCCACACAGGGGTTCTTCTCCAGCAAAAATACAACAAATGAGAAATGTCAAGCCACCTTGCTCTCAAGGCTTAGTCAGCTTAATTCGAAGTTCCATGCTGCCCAGGCCCACTCCTCCTGGCCTCCAGGCTTCCTCACTCCTCCAAGACTCACAGTTTTCTCTGGTCCTCAGAACACTCTCTCCCAGTTGTCTCAGGTGTGGTCTCCCAGACTCTCTCAGCTGACTCAACTCTCTCAGTCCATTGACCTGGAACCTAGCGGCACTTTTCCACTGCAAGTACCGGCTCGGCTCTACTCGGCCCTGCTTGGCCCTGCTTGGCCCGGTTTGGTTTTCCACTGCATGGTACCGCATGGTACGGTGTTGGAACGGTTCGGTACGGTATGGTTTGCTTTTCCACTAAAGTAGTACTAAAGTAAGTGGGTGGGATAACAGCGATTCTCTGACCAATCAGTGGCTAGTAGTGACTGCATGCAAAGGATTGTGGGGTATGGTACCGGTATGGTACCTCTTGGAACCACAATCAAGGTGGTACTGTTATAGCGCTTTTCCACTGCATGGAACCGTAACGGTTCGGCACGCTTTTGTGCTTTTCCACTGCTGGTACCGCATGGTATAGTGTCGGAACGGTTCGGTACGGTACGGTATAGGTTTGCTTTTCCACTGCATGGAACCGAACGGTACGGTACGGCTCTGAAAAAACAGTACCTACTCGATTGTGGTTCCAACAGGTACCAAACTGGTACCATATCCCACAATCCTTTGCATGCAGTCACTACTAGCCACTGATTGGTCAGAGAATCCCACCCACCCCGTTGTTATCCCACCCACTTAACTTTAGTACTACATTAGTGGAAAAGCAAACCTATACCGTACCGTACCGAACCGTTCCAACACCGTACCATGCGGTACCAGCAGTGGAAAAGCAAACCGGCCAAGCAGGGCCGAGTAGAGCCGAGCCGGTACGAGCCGGTACTTGCAGTGGAAAAGTGCCATTAGCCGTACTGTTTGGTTCCATGTAGTGGAAAAGCGCCGCCGTACCGTACCGTACTGAACCATTCCAACACCATACCATGCGGTACCAGCAGTGGAAAAGCACAAAAGCGAGCCGAACCGTTCGGTTCCATGCAGTGGAAAAGCGCCACCATCTCAGGGATATCGCCTTGGTTCCTAAACAGGAGCACACCTCCTGGCTGCAGCAACTGCTACAACACCAACTCCTATTCTACCTCCTCTAAGCAATGCTCAGATCTGCCCTTGGACACACACACAAAACCTGCAGAAAATATTGAAATATGGACACAAGACTGAAGATTCTGTCCCACACAATACTCTTTGGAGCCTTCAGGAAAAAATGTTTTTCTGTTATATAAATTTTGCAAATAAGTAATTTTTCTTCTTCATTGATGGGCACTGATAAGCGGCACTGATAGGCAGCACCGATGGGCACTGATAAGCGGCACTGATAGGCATCACCGATGGGCACTGATAGGATGCACTGATAAGCGGCACTGATAGGCAGCACTGATAGGCAGCACTGATGGACACTGATTGGCGCTGTTTGGGCTACACTGATAATCAGTGCAGAAGCTACTATGGTATGTTTGTCACACACAGGATAGCCCGGTCAAGTGAATGGGTTGCCCTAATGCTGTTGCATGACAGACGTGCAAAAAAAGCACGGAAAAAATGTGACTCTTCATGCAGGTGTGAATGTGGCCAAAATGTCTATGACGTTGTTCTGATGGGCCAAGTACCATTGTGATATTGTCCAAGACCTGGACTGTCAGTGTGTCATTGTTCTGGAGCCTAGGTGTCATCATTCTGGGATACAAAGTATCAACCAGTCATCTTCCTGGGGCTCCAAGAGTCAGTGTGACATTGTTACGGGAGCCCCAAGTGTTATCGTCCCACTATTCTTTATTTACTGCAAGTGTCTTTTCTAGAACATAAGTTGTCAGTGAGATTTTCTGTTTTGGAACTCCAGGGTGTGGCATTCTAGAATCCAAGTGTCAGGTCTGGAAATTCGAATCTCAGGGCACGATTATTCCGAGATGCCAGCCACCATCTGGGAACCCCTAATATGAAGTGCTGACATAGAAACTGGTGCTGTCAGACACAACCAGTCAAAAAGCATTTTCAGAAGGAAGCCAACGTCATCAATTCACACATATCCCTCATGACAAGCCGTCCAGCGACGTACCGGTACATCACTGAATAAGAAAGGGTGATATCCCAGTTATTGCTGCAGCCGTCTCAAGGATCGAAATATTATTTTTAAGAGTCACCAATTCTCTTATATGTAAAAGTAATTCTAGTGGCTAAGAAGCCGCTGGATTACTTTTACAGGCGGCAAAAGAAGGTCACACCCCCCTCCCGCCGCCTTTACCAGGCTCTCCCGTGTGATGTGGGAACCCAGTAATGTTGTGACCAGCGGCATCGGGTTACTGTGGCACAGCAGGGGAACTGATGTTGTTCCTCCCACTGTGTGATGTCAGCAGGGGAGGACTGGGCCAGGGTGTAGCGGGAAATTTCCCCCTGGGCCGCTCTGATGCCCCATAAAAGGCTGCACCACTTCTGCCAAAAAAATGCCTAAAAGATTCCTGATGAAGAGAAGTAAAAAGTATCCACCGCTGACCTACTGAGTGCGGGATGAAGACAAGGACAGAGAGCAGGCCTCCCCCCCAGCATGGATGGTGTAAACTGTGTCTGCGTTGAGGCTAGTTCCATGCACCACTGCAGACTCTCCTCCTCTCAGCTCCCCCCCAGCCGCCCCTACTGGCCCGGTCAGGAACCCGGATTCGGCCAGTGAGCAGAGAGTACCTGGAGCGGAGCTTCAGCCTGAAATGGGGGTCAGGAGGAGGCCCTGAAGAGGGATAGTTGGAGCAATGCCAATTCGCTGCACTATGGGCTTCTGGATGGTACTTGCCCCCTGGGCTGAAGGTTGCCAGTCAGCCCCTGGATGTCAGAAGTAACGAGGATTTTGTCACTTCTGGTTTTAGTCTCATGTGAACAAGCCATTACCTGCTTGAGTAAGCATCTGATCAAACTCATCTTGGTTCGACCAGATGCTTTGAAGGGCAGAGGAGAGATCTGAGGTCTAATAGGCCCCAAATTTCTCCATAAAAAAGACCTGTCACAGCCCATGCTATCACAAAGGGATGTTGTTCAACCCATCCCATCTGATAGCAATAAAAGAGATCATCTCCAAAATACACCCCTTCCTAACCAATGAAACCACAAAGCTCCTAGTTCACCTCTCTCCTTGACTACTGCAACTCCCTCCTCATTGGCTTAGCGTTACACAAGCTATCCCCATTCAGTCCATCATGAATGCTCCAGCCGGGCTCATCGACCTTACAAACCGCTCAGCGTATGCTACTCTAATCCCTCCACCACTGGCTTCCGCTCACCCAACAAATAAATTCAAAATACTAACAACAACTTACAAAGCCATCCACAACTCTGCCCCCAAGCTCCATCACTAACCTGGTCCCAAAATATCAACCTCATTTTTCTGTTCGATCCTCCCAAGACCTCCTGCGCTCTAGCTCCCTTGTTACCTCCTCCCATGCTTATCTCCAGGACTTTTCCAGAGCCTCTCCCATCCTATGAAACTCCCTTCCCCAATCTGTCCGACTATATCCTACTCTGTTTTCTTTAAGACGATCCCTGAAAATCCTTCTCTTTAGAGAAGCCTTTTCTGTCCCCACCTAACAACTGTACTTTTATTTTCTCCATCAGCTCATCCCCCATAGTTATTACTTTTTGTATTTCTTCACCCTCCCTCCTAGATTGTAAGCTCTAATGAGCAGGGCCCTCTGATTCCTCCTGTATTAAATTGTATTGTAACTGTACTGTGCCTGTACTGTGCCCTTATGTTGTAAAGCGCTGAGCAAACTGTTGGCACTATATCAATTCTGTATAATGATAATAATAATAATAATAATAATAATAATAATCAGAAAAAAAATGTAAAGATACAGTGTAATTTTTTTTCTTCAATTAAATAAATAATAATAAAAAAATAAATTTAAAGCGCCCTCTCCCCCGTGCTTAAAGGCGAACACATATGTATGCATATGTAAACAGAGTTGAAGCTGTTATAGCTGCAAAAGGTGGACCAACTCAATATTGAACCCTACTGACTAAGACTGGGATGCCATAAAGTTCATGTGCGTGTAAACAGTGCCGGGACATGGTCATCCAGCGCCCAGGGTAAGGATGCCAAACTGCGCCCCCCCTTCCCTTAGGGTTAGGGTCAAGGTGCCCCCCCATCCCTGCAATAAACCATTGCACCCAGGGCAACCGCCCTTCCTGCCCCCCCCCCCAATGTCCCGGTCCCACCCCATGTCCCGTGTAAAGGCAGGTGTCCCAATACTTCCGGTAATATAGTGTATATGTGAGAAGTGTCAGAGATGGCCCGGAGTTGAAGTGGT
Organism: Pelophylax lessonae; assembly: GCF_965119305.1. Classification (NCBI taxonomy): domain Eukaryota; kingdom Metazoa; phylum Chordata; class Amphibia; order Anura; family Ranidae; genus Pelophylax; species Pelophylax lessonae. The sequence continues at coordinate 21,874,689 of NC_138775.1, read as the reverse complement.
TAAACCAGACAAAGACTTCACAGATGGGGTGACCCTAAGCCCAGAGTATCCGTGCTGCTGCTGCTGTGTACTTGGCTGAAGTTCAACATCCACATAAAGTTAAAGTTTACTGGGCCCCAGTTAAACTCCAATGTATTTGTTCACCTTGGATTTGTGACGTGTTTGCAGAGCGATGTATCCTCTACCCTACCCTTGGCGACAACAAGGGTTACTGAAATATCCATCCAGGGAGCTGCTACAGTCCTTATCAAAATACAAACAGTCCTTATCTTTCTTTGCACTTTTGGCAAGCTGAGCTTCATGTATCCAAGAACAAATGTTTCTTTTATGCTAATAGACGAGTGATAAAAATTCCCAGAAATACTAGATGATTCTTTGCCCAGCCTAATGCCCCGTACACTCGGGCAGAAAGTCGGGGAGGACATTTAAAAAAAAATGGCCAACATTCTGCCCGTGTGTATGTCGGTCTGTTGGACAGATGCCGATCATTTGGCCTGGCTTCTGTTTGGCGTGCATGCTGGAAAACCAGCAAGTGACCGACTCCCCATCAGCAACACAACAGCTCAGCGGGGGAGATCACTGAACTAACCTCACATGATAAGTACAGCGGCACCAACCAGAGCTAAACAGTTGAGCGAAAAAAAAAAAAATAATAGTGTGTACCCGACTTAAAGCTGGCCAAAGACGGTTCGAATCTCGGATGGTTCAGCAGGGACCGGCCGAGATTCTAACCAGACTTGTATAAAGTACTCGAAATTTCTACTTGAGTAAAAGTACAAGTGCTCGATCAAAAAATTACTTGAGTAGAAGTGGAAGTGCTCGCAGAAAAAGTTACTTAAGTAGAAGTACTAAAGTATTCAACATTTTTTTTACTTAAGTATTGCAAGTAGTTTTTTCAAAAAATTTGCTACTTAAGTACTAAAAGTAAAAAGTACCAGTAGTTTTGAAAAAAAATTTCTACTCAAGTACTGAAAGTAGAAGTACAAGTACTGTGTTATGTAGTTATTAAAGAAAGAAGTCAAAAGTTTGAACATTATATTGTTTTTATTATTTCAAATGATTTATTCAAATTATTAACCTGTGTTTGTTAGTAGTTTCTTGATGCACTTTAAGCGCTGTAGCACCATTTATTTGTTTGTTTCATATTTTCTTTTTATTGGAAAGATTTGGTATAGCAGCTTTTATTATACACAGCCTTTATTTTCGTATGCGCTGATTTACAAATGACATTATACACATTTTTTTGAGCTTTATGCAACCTGCCATCTACTGTTCTGGCAGTTGTAATTTTTTTAAAAGTAACGAGTAACTATGCAGCACAAAAAAAAAATACTTGAGTAGAAGTATCAAAATCATCGAAAAAATGTAGTGAAGTAAAAGTAGAAGTAGGAGAAAAAAATTCTACTCTAGGAAAGTACAGATACCGCATTTCGGTACTTAAGTACAGTACTTAAGTAGTTCTACTTCGTTACTATACATCTCTGATTCTAACCATGCATGGGCAGGCTGATTATACCCAAGTTGATTGATCAATTAACTTGAGTACAACCAGCCTGTCAGATTTTGCTTGCAATTATTGCTCACGGCTATATAAGCTGCTAGGAGTAATCACTGTGTACTCCCACTGGGGATGGCTTCCTCCGCCGGGAGAACACAATGGCTCCGCTGGAGGGATTCCCCCATCAACAATGTCTGTGTTGATGGGGGAATCAAGCAATTTTCTTTCCTGCACACACTGTGAATGAGTGATCTAAAACAGGTTAAACATACTCATCCGCAGGGCTGGCCCAAGACATTGTGCTGCCTGGTTCCAAGAATAAAATGCTCCACCCCAGTGCCATCTTAAGAGCATTAAAGGGCCCCGGGCAATGCAGTGCACTGGGGCCCTGCCTACACAATCACCCACAAGAATAAAAATGCGAATTATCGATAAGGAGATATTTTATTGGTACAGCAGTGCCAGGCTAATGACAGCTTCTAAGTTTGGCGGTTGGGTCCGGTGAACATACACACAGACGGGAGTCAGACTCAACTGTCCTGTGTGTGCCTGTTCCCGGAGGTGGTCAGGCATTCCTGCAGTTGTGGGCTCCCCCTCCACGGCCCAAGTGGCCTGACTGCAGCACAGAGCAGACAAGCGCTTGCCACCTGCTAAGTTCGGCAGCGGGATGCAAACCGGAATCGGAACTAATGCTTGGCTGGGGCTGGGTTGCTGGGCAGATGGGGCCCCCCGGGCAACTGCCCAGCGTGCCCATTCATTAAGATGGCCCTGCTCCACCCCCCCAAAAAAAATAATAATTTACGCCTAACAAAAGGCTCCCACTTCCATTATCTTAAATATAAATAAAACATTTAGAAAATATTATATATACTGTTATCTTCTTCCATACCTCACCACCGGACCGGTCCACCAAACACCCGCTGTCTGTCCTCAGTCCTCCTGTCACTCATGTGTCTGCCCCACCCACCGCCCTAAAAGATCCAGCCTGCCCTGCGTAAGATGGAGCGCATTGATGTCTGACGTCATTGCGCACACCATGATCACGTGAGGGGCGTTCCCTGGAGAAGAGACTCCGCCTCCTCATACTCATCTGTTTGCAGTACCCGTGGCAGTATGAGATGGAGAATTGCCACCCGTAACTGATGACACACAAAACTGCTGTAAAAAAAAAAAACTCTTGGGAGTCAGTTTGCCGCCCCTCTCCAAGTGCTGCCTGGGTCCAATAGACCCAACGGGACCCATGGTAGGGCCGGCTCTGCTCATCCGTCACTGCGCCACTGAATACATTTTGTCAAGTGAATGAAACAACTAAAATGTAATTAAAGTATTACTCCATTAAAAATGAATAAACAATGAATATCCAGATGTCACTTTCAAAAAAAATCAAACAATGTGAACAACACTTATATTCTATAGGTAAACAGTGGCGCTCAAGTGTACACAAAATACCATATACCCAGCAGATATAAAAAGTCTACACACCCCTGTATAAATATCAGGTTTCTGTCATGTAAAAAAATTAGACAAAGATAAATCATTTCAGAACTTTTTCCAGCTTTAGTGTGACCTACAAACTGTTCAACTCAGTTGAACAACAAACTGAAATCTTTTAGGTGGAGGGAAGTAAAAATAAAATATTATGGTTGCATAAGTATGCACACCCTTAAATAATACTTTGTTGCAGCACCTTTTGATTTTATTACAGCACTCAGTCTTTTGGGGTATGAGTCTATCAGCATGGCACATCTTGACTTGGCAATATTTGCCCACTCTGCTTTGCAAAAACACCCCAAATCTGTCAGATTGTGGGGGCATCTCCTGTGCACAGCCCTCTTCACATCACCCCACAGATTTTCAATCAGATTCAGGTCTGGGCTCTTGCTGGGTCATTCCAAAACTTTAATCTTCTGGTGAAGCCATTCCTTTGTTGATTTGGATGTATACTTTGGGTCGTTGTCATGCTGAAAGATGAAGATCCTCTTCATGTTCGGCTTTCTAGCAGAAGCCTGAAGGTTTTGTGCCAATGTTGACTGGTATTTGGAACGGTTCATCATTCCCTCTAACTTGACTAAGGCCCCTTTTCCAGCTGAAGAAAAACAGGCCCAAAGCATGATGCTGCCTCCACCATGCTTCACTGTGGGTATGGTGTTCTTTTGGTGATGTGCAGTGTTGTTTTTGTGCCAAACATATCTTTTGAAATCAAGGCCAAAAAGTTCAACCTTGGTTTCATCAGACCATAACAGATTTTCCCACATGCTTTTGGGAGACTTCAGATGTGTTTAGCCAGGCTTGGATGTTTTTCTTCGTAAGAAAAGGCTTCCGTCTTGCCACTCTACCCCATAGCCCAGACATATGACGAATATGAGAGATTGCTGTCACATGTACAACAAAGCCAGTACTTGCCAGATATCCATGCAGCTCCTTTAATGTTGCTGTAGGCCTCTTGGCAGCCTCCCTGACCAGTTTTTTTCTTATCTTTTCATCAATGTTGGAGTTCTTGGTAATGTCATTGCTGTGCCATATTTTCTCCACTTGATAATGACTGTCAAAAGTCTGTCGAGAAGGCCTGGCTTGCAGTCTCCACTCTAATTCATCCCAAAGGTGTTCTATCGTGTTGAGGTCAGGACTCTGTGCAGCCAGTCAAGTTCCTCCACCCCAAACTCACACATCCATGTCTTTGTGGACCTTGCTTTGTGCACTGGCCCCTTAGTTCCAGTCAGTGCTTTAAGTGGCCCAAAAGAGGTGCCGGTACTCTATTATAGCCTATAAATTTCCCCACCCCACATCAGGGTCCCCACAGAGCACCCCCCCCTGGCCTGGGCTGGGACTCCAGAGCAGGGTGACTCATTGGTGGTGACTGGTCTGGCTCTGGAGTGGGAAATATTCTTGGGCGGGGGGCAATTGAGGGCGCAGATGTCCCAAATGAGTGTACTGGTACACTAAGGCACTCGGAGAAGTGGCGGTATGCTCAAGAGCCATATTTGGAAGTGGCGGTACTGAGTATCAGTGCATACCGGCCCACTTAAAGCACTGGTTCCAGTGAAGGGAACTCTTAAGGCGTCAGCATACCAAGACATTTTGGACAATTTCATGCTCCCAACTTTGTGGGAACAGTTTGGGGATCGCCCCTTCCTGTTCCAACATGACTGCACACCAGTGCACAAAGCAAGGTCCATAAAGACATTGATGAGCAAGTTTAGGGATGAAAGAACTTGACTGGCCTGCACAGAGTCCTGACCTCAACCCGATAGAACGCCTTTGGGATGAATTAGAGCGGAGACTGCGACCCAGGCCTTCTTGTCCAACATCAGTGCCAGATCTTCACAAATGTGCTCCTGGAAGAATGGTCAAACATTCCCATAGACACACTCCTAAACCTTGTGGACAGCCTTCCCAGAAGAGTTGAAGCTGTTATAGCTGCAAAGGGTGGGCAAACTCAATATTGAACCCTACGGACTAAGACTGGGATGCCAATAAAGTTCACGTGCGTGTAAAGGCAGGCGTCGCAATACTTTTGACAATGTAGTGTAAATTTGGATAATGATACCAATAAAAAAAAACATCTATCAAACAAACCTCAGGATCCCTTCGTCTTGAACCCAGTCCTTAAAGGGCCTCAAAGCAAGAGCGCCCACATGTGTACTGAGCTGTTTAACTCAGTATGGGGGTTTCAGGGAATTCTTGGCAAGGGTCAGAGAAGCTACATTTAAACGGCCACCCAAATTTAGAGGGAGGAATAGTCATGGTTGGATCCCCCTGACCTCATGGGCACAGGAGCCGTTACACACTCAGCACCTCTTATAATTATATACAAATTTCTTTGTATATTATTAGGATTATGGCACCTAAGGGGCAGCTCCTAATTCATATTTACTCTTATAATTATACCCTAAACCAGTGATGGGGAACCTTGGCACCCCAGATGTTTTGGAACTACATTTCCCATGATTCTCATCTACACTGCAGAGTGCATGAGTGTCATGGGAAATGTAGTTCCAAAACATCTGGGGTGCCAAGGTTCGCCATTACTGCGGCCTAAACAATGATAGTAAGTTTAGTAAAAGTTAAAAAAAAAAAAAGGAAAATTCCAGAGCCCAATAAATACGTGCTTCTGAGCACCATCCCACAGGTGGAAAACTTCAAAAGATTTGGACCAATGTGTTTAATGGCACAGTACAGACTTGGATGCATTGCTGCTTTGTTTTTGAAAAGTCCTTAAGCTGGCCATACATGGTTAAAATTTGGATTGCTCTTCAGCGCTTCAGAGGACCTTCTCACCGCCTGTGTTAACCTCCTAAATGACCGGACTTCTGCACCACAACTGCGTGCATTATGTATATATATATATATATAATTTATGTTTTATTTATGATTATTATTGTTTATGTATCTTATTTAATGACTTATGTATTAAGCGCCGGTTCACACTACCGCGACGCTACTTCCCGGGGCGACCTCCGAGATCGCGGTGCGAGCAGCGCGCCGCGACCTCGGAGCGGCCGCCACAGACTTCATAACATTGAAGTCTATGGCGGTCGCCTCCTGGTCGCCCCAAAGAAGCTCCGGACCCTTTTTCTAGGTCGGAGCGACTTGTGTCGCTCCTATTAGAACGGGTCTGCAGCTTCCCTATGGGAGGCGACCTGCGGCGACCTGTGAGGCGACCAGAGCAATTTTCTGCTCAAATGCAATAATTAAGTAAAAATAATTAATAATAATTAATGCATAAATCATTAAATAAAATACATAAATATGAATAATCATAAATAAATAAAACATAAATAACAATATAAATAATACCTGTGACCAGGTCGCCTCACAGGTCGCCCTAGTGTGAACCGAGGCTCAATGTTATTATTTGTTTTTATTTAATTATTGCAGAAAAACGCTTGGAAACGTGTGACAAAACACGCTAAAACACTCAAAAACGCTCAAATCAAGCATTTCTATGGAACAAAAACGTACCAATCTGCCCTTATTCGAGCTACAAAAATGTTATTCATGTTATTCATGTTTTAAATGTTATTCATTTATTTATATTGTTATTCATGTTTTATTTATTTATGATTATTCATATTTATGTATTTTATTTAATGATTTATGTATTAATTACTATTAATTATTTTTACTTAATTATTGCATTTGAGCAGAAAATTGCTCTGAAACGCGTGACAAAACACGCTAAAACACTCAAAAACGCTCAAATCAAGCATTTCTATGGAACAAAAACATACCAATCTGCCCTTATTCGAGCTACAAAAATGTTATTCATTTATTTATATTGTTATTCATGTTTTATTTATTTATGATTATTCATATTTATGTATTTTATTTAATGATTTATGTATTAATTATTATTATTTATTTTTATTTAATTATTGCATTTAAGCAGAAAAACACTCAGAAACGCGTGACAAAACACGCTAAAACACTCAAAAACGTTCAAATTAAGCATTTCTATGGAACAAAAAATCCTTCAAAAACATACCAATCTCCTTGATTCGAGCTCTAAAAATTTTATTTATTTATATTATTATTTATGTTTTATTTATTTATGATTATTATTGTTTATGTATTTTATTTATTGATTTATGTATTAATTACTATTAATTATTTTTACTTAATTATTGCATTTGAGCAGAAAATTGCTCTGAAACGCGTGACAAAACACGCTAAAAACCTCAAAAATGCTCAAATCAAGCGTTTCCATGCATTGTTTGGAACAAAAAATACTTCAAAAACACACCAATCTGCCTGATTTGAGCTACAAAAATGGTATTTATTTATTTACCGTATTTTCCGGCGTATAAGACGACTGGGCGTATAAGACGACCCCCCTAATTTTCATCTACTGGTAATACTTATACTTAGGTTACCTTGGAGATATTATACTTGGCGTATAAGACGACCCCCCATTTTTGGGGGATTTTTTTGAGGTTCAAAAGTAGTCTTATACGCCAGAAAATACAGTATATTATTATTTATGTTTTATTTATTTATGATTATTATTGTGTATGCATTTTATTTAATGATTTATGTGTTAATTAATATTATTTATTTTTATTTAATTATTGCAGAAAAACTTTCAGAAATGCGCCACAAAACACACTAAAACACTCAAAAATGCTCAAATCAAGCGTTTCAATGCATTTCTATGGAACAAAAAATGCTTCAAAAACTTTACCAATCTGCCCAATTGGAGTTACAAAGAAAACTCCAGAACTTGAGCTTCAGGCGACTTGTAGTGGAGATGTGAACCATCTCCATAGAGAATAATGAATTTCTTCTCCTCCAGCGTTTTGAAGCTTCAATAAAACGTGTATATTGTATGTATGTGAGATTAGATTGTAAGCTCCTTCAAAGCAGGGACTGATATGAATCTACAATATGCAAAACTTTAAATTTTTTTTATATAAATACTAGAAATAGAAAAATGCACAAAAACAACTAAAAGCTCTTTAAGAATCGGAGTAACGAGCCAGCTATCTGTCTAACAATGGAGAATAAAAGAAAGTACAAACCTTTTAATCGCGTTGCTCCATTAGTATCCTACACATTGGCTACCTTGCGTTCTTTTACCTCCAGCTTGGAAGCAGAAGCAGCTCAGTCTCCGCAGCCTCCAGGGATGGACAATCCGAGAGCTCAATGGTCTCCTTTGTTTGAACACCTCGCACCTGTGTCTGTTCTGGAGGACAAGTCCTGCCTGTCCCAAGGAGCAGAGCGATTGTCCTTCAGTTCACGGGAGCTACCGGTGTCAAATTTTTAGTGTAACTTTTCATGCAAATCAAACTGGAGACAAGCAGAAATTGTGCAAACAGAGGCGTTCCCTGAGCTCTGCTGCTGCTGCATGGTCCAGGAATTCCCAGGTGAATAGAAGACGCCAAACGGCTCGTCCCTGTAATACGAGGGAGAGCTGAAGCTGGGTGATATCATCGTAATTGTCACTTTGTAACTCATTAACGACAAAGACAACCTGTTTTGCATTGATGGCGGTGGCAACTAAAGAGCTTGTTTTTGGCCCTATAAACTTCAATAGGAACACATAAAAACGGCATGTAAAACACATGTATGTGCGTGTTTATTGCGTGTTTTGTGTATAAAATCCACTCTCCTCCTCTTCCAAAAAAAAACATGGAGCATGAAATTTCGTTTTTTCTTCCGAATTTTGCCCTGACATACCCTATATCAGGGGTCTCCAGACTTTTCAAACAAAGGGCCAGCCTATTATCCTTCACACTTCAGGAGGGCCGGATTGTGGCCAGCGGGGGCAGAAAATGTCACAGACCCGGTATCAGTGAGAATAAATATGACCTCATGGTTATTGGCAAATAGGAGGAGGAGTAGTGCCTCTATTAGTAGGAGGAATAGTATTCCATCATTGGTATCAGTGGAAGAAATAATACTCTAATGTTGGTTTTGGTGGAAGGAATAGTGCCTCATATCAGTGGGAGGTATAATGCCCTAAGGGCAGGATAAAGGATAGCAAAGGGCCACATCTGGCCCTTGGACCGCAGTTTGGAGACCCCTGCCCTATATTGTCAAAAGTATTGGGACTCCTGCCTTTACAAGCACGTAAGCTTTAATGGCATCCCAGTCTTAAGTGGGGTATACACTATAACAGTGGTCTCTAAACTGCGGCCCGGGGGCCAGATGCGGCCCTTTACCTGCCTTTATCTGGCCCTCTGACACCAACAATGGGCCACCATTCATTCCACTGACACCAGTGATGGGGCACTATTCCTTCCCCTGATATCAACGATTGGCACTACTCTACCTCCTAATACAAGGAAATATTCCTCAGACTGACAACAATGATTAAGTATCGTATACTCCAAAACATTTTCCACTCCCGATTTCCACATTCCAGCCCACAGAAAGTCTGAAGGACAGTAAACTTGGCCCTTTGTTTAGAAAGTTTGGAGACCCCTGCACTATAAGAACGATTGTCCGATTTTCCTCCGTATTTCACAGCAAATAAGAACCGATGAATGAAAATTGGTACGGAAATTCTCAAAAGACAAAGGCTTTTTTTTGTTGTTTATTGTTTCTGAGCATGCAGAGTCTTTCTTTTCTGATTCTTCTTGTACAAAAATCGTACGAAAATGGTACACATTAAACAAAAATCGTTAGTTTTTTCCCCGTACGAGAAAAATTTTGGAGTTTGTCCCTTCGAGAATTTTCAGATGAAAATTCTGAATCGGCTGTAGAAAGTTGTGTACACACTATACTAAAATCGTATGAAAATTCTTTGGATGAAAAAGTTCACCCGATTTTCTTATAGTGTGTACGAGCCTTTAGTCCGTAGGGTTCAATATTGAGCTATAACAGCTTCAACTCTTCTGGGTCCGTACGGTTCAATATTGATTGAGCTATAAGAGCTTCAATTCTTCTGGGTCCGTAGGGTTCAATATTGAGTTGGCCCACCCTTTTGCAGCTAAAACAGGTTCAACTCTTCTGGGAAGGCTGTCCATAAGGTTTAGGAGTGTGTCTATGGGAATGTTTGACTATTTTTCCAGAAGCACATTTGTGAGGTCAGGCACTGAGAAGGCCTGGCTTGAGGTCCCCACTCTAATTCATCCCAAAGGTGTTCTATCAGGCTGAGGTCAGAACTCTGTGCAGGCCAAGTTCCTCCACCCCAAACTCACTCATCCATGTCTTTATGGACCTTAAGCCCCGTACACACGCGTCGAAATTCGGCCGGGAATTTTCGTCCGACGACCGATCTGCCGATTTTCGGCTTGTTAGTATGATGCTTCCGACAACCGACTTTTCGGCCCAAAAAATCCTGGTGTGCTGGCTATAAAATTTTTGTCCACTGTCAAAACACGGCCGATTTTCGTGCAGTCAGTACAGATTTCCACAGGGAAAAATCTTATGAGCATGACTGGGCATGCTCAGAGAAGAAAGAAAGCAAACCAACACATGACATCACTTCTGAAGTAGAATTTTGTCGTGCGGGAAAATTCCTGTGCAGTCTAGAGCACATTCCAACCAACAAAACACAACTCTGGACAAAAGACGGACGACCGGTCGGCGGAAATTCGTTGCGTGTGTACTAGGCTTAACTTTGTGCACTGGTGCGCAGTTATGTTGGAACAGGAAGCGGTCATCCCCAAACTGTTACCACAAAGTTGGAAGCATTAAATTGTACAAAATGTCTTGGTATGCTGACGCCTTAAGAGTTCCCTTCACTGGGACTAAGGGGCCAAGCCCAACCCCCGGAAAAACAACCCCACACCATAACCCCCCCCTCCACCAAATGATTTGGACCAGTGCACAAAGCAAGGTCCATAAAGACATGGAAGAGAGAGTTTGGGGTGAAGGAACTTGACTGGCCTGCACAGAGTTCTGACCTCGAACCCGTTAGAATTCCTTTGGGATGAATTAGAGTGGGGACCGCAAGCCAGGCCTTCTCGTCAGTGCCTGACCTCACAAATGCGTTTCTGGAAGAATGGTCAAGCATTTCCATAGATACACTCCTAAACCTTGTGGACAGCCTTCCCAGAAGAGTCCTGACCTCAAACCAAAAGAACATGTTGTAATGAATTAGAGTGGAGACTGCGAGCCAGGCCTTCTTGTCCACATCAGTGCCTGACCTTATTTATTTATTTTTTTTACTTTTACTAAACTTACTATCATTGTTTAGGGTATAATTATAAGAGGTGCTGAGTGTGTAACGGCTCCTGTGCCCATGAGGCCAGGGGGATCCAACCATGACTATTCCTCCCTCTAAATATGGGTGGCCATTTAAATGAATTTCTCTCACCCTTGTCAAGAATCCCCGGAAACACCCAGATATGCAGGGCAATAACTTCTCATCAAGATATAGAAATCTTACAGGATTACCTGAACAAAATAACAGAGTGGGCAACTAAAGCCCCGTACACACAATGACAAAATTCGGCCCTGGAAATTTCGTCTGACTACCGATCTGCCGATTTTCGGCTTGTTAGTATGATGCTTCCGACAGCCGACTCCGACTTTTCGGCCGAAAAAATCCTGGTGTGCAGGCTATAAAATTTTTGTCGTCCGTCAACACAATGTCCGATTTTCCTGCAGTCAGTACAGATTTTGTCAGACAAAAATCTAAAATCGGAACACGCATGATCAGAAGCAAATAACGACCCCGAAGAATTTTGTAAAGAAAACTAGCCATTGTATCAAGAAAGAACTTTCGTCTCGCGGCAGGAAAATAAATATTTAAAATGCGACTACTAGCAACTAGCGAAATGTCGTTAACCAAACAAATGCTACCGAAATCAGCGCGAGATGCCCAGGAGGGTCACGGGCAAAAACTCACTTCCTCTTTTGTAGCGTTGGACATAGTGACGTCATCTTTTGTCGGACGACAAAATTCGTGTGCAGTCTAGAGCACATTCCAACCAACAGACACGCACTCTGGACAAAAGACGGACTGCCGGTCAGTGGAAATTCGTTGCGTGTGTACGAGGCTTAAGGGGCAAATGAGGTTCAATGTAGAGAAGTGTAAGGTATTGCACTTGGGGGCAAAAAACATAAATGCAAATTATGCATTGGGGTGGGGGGGGGGGGGAATCCAGGATGGAGAAGGATTTGGGGGTTCTAGTGGAAGATAGACTAAGTAATAGCATGCAATGTCAGGCTGCAACTGTCAAAGCCAGCAGAATATTAGCATGCATAAGGAAGGGGATTTATTCCAGAGATAAAACCATAAACCTACCACTTTATAAAACTCTGGTCCGACCACATCTGGAGTATTCTGTCCAGTTCTGGTCGCCAATCCTCAGAAGGGATGTGCTGGAACTGGAAAGAGTCCAAAGAAGGGCAAATAAACTAATTAGGGGATTGGAGGACCTTAATTATGGATAGCGATTACAAGCGCTTCATTTATTCTCCTTGGAGAGGAGATGCCTGAGAGGGGACATGATAGCAATTTACAAATACCTCAACGGTGATCCCAGCATAGGAAAAAAAACTATTTAGTCTCAAGGAGTGCAAGAGGACACGTGGCCACACAATGAGATTAGAGGAGAGGCGGTTTAACCTTAAGCTGCGTAAGGGGTTCTTCACTGTAAGGGCGGTGAGAATGTGGAACTCTCTTCCACAATTGGTGGTAGCTGGGGGGAGTATGGCTACTTTTAAAAGACTCTTGGATGTGCATCTCACAGATCACAACATTCAGGGTTATGGGAAATGATCACGTCACTGACACACACACACACCTACACAGGTTGAACTGGATGGACTGTTGTCTTTGTTCAACCTCAACTACTATGTAACTATGTAACCCATACCGAGTTAAAGCGGAGTTCCACCCGAAATTTATACTTACCTCCATCTTCTCGCTCCCGGTCACCTGAAAAACAAATGGATAATCGCAATTTTTTTTTTTTTTTTCACTTACCTTTTAGAGAAAATATACTCACCTTACTTCCTTCTTCCTCCCCTCGGCGGCCACGGCGATTCGTCACTTCCTGGCTTTTGCAATGATTCCTGGGAGCTGAACGTCATCGCTCCCAGGAATCATTGCGCCTGCACCGGCCCCGACGTCAGTTCCGGGGCGCGCGCGTCATTCCCTTCTAAACAGCTTCTGGGCATGCCCAGAAGCTGTGGAGGGATGACGCGCGCGACCCGGAAGTGACGTCGGGGCCGGTGCAGTGCATCGTGGGACCGAAGAAGGAGGAAGAGGATCGTGCTGGCTTCAAGCTGCCCACACCTGAGATGGCAGCGCTGGAGAAGACAATTTCAAGGTAAGTATTTCTCCTGAAAGGTAAGTGCAACCCGGGACAGATCAGAGGCTAGCCATTGTGGAATGTGCTAGCCCTGACTGTCCCGGGGGTATTTTTGTAAAAAAATGTATAACCAGGGTGGAACTCCGCTTTAAACAGCTCAGTACACATGTGGGCGCTCTTGCTTTGAGGCCCTTCCAGGACTGGGTTCAAGATGAAGGTATCTTGAGGTTTGTTTGATAGATGTTTTTTTATTGGTAGTATCATTATCTAGAGTTACACTATATTGCCAAAAGTATTGGGACGCCTGCCTTTACACGTACATGAACTTTAATGGCATCCCAGTCTTAGTCCGTAGGGTTCAATATTGAGTTGGCCCACCCTTTGCAGCTCTAACAGCTTCAACTCTTCTAGGAAGGCTGTCCACAAGGTTTAGGAGTGTGTCTATGGGAATATTTGACCATTCTTGCAGAAGAGCATTTATGATTTGTGAGGCATTGATGTTGGAGAGAAGGCCTGGCTCACAGGCTCCACTCTAATTCATCCCAAAGGTGTTCTATCAGGTTGAGGTCATTCCTGTCTTTATGGACCTTGCTGTCCATCAAAGTCATTGAGCCAATGAGGAGAGAGAGGGGGTGGGGTTGAGTCGCGGCTCCGTGTCAGAATGGACACACAGAGCAGCGACCTGCTTGCTGTGGGGGCACTCGGCAGGAGGGAGGGGCCAGAGAAGAGGAGGGTCCAGCTTGCCCTGTGCCAAACCAACTGCACAGAGGAGGTAAGTATAACATGTTTGTTATTTTTAAACAAAAAAAAAACAGACTTTAGTTTTACTTTAACCTCCCTAGCGGTATTCCTGAGTGTGGCTTGGGGTTAATTTTCAGTACCAAAAGACCCCAGAATCACACTCACCTTCCCTGCGATCCCCGCCGTCCTCCCCCACTGCCCTGCAGCCATCCTCACACTCTCTCCCCGCTCTGTGCTCGGCAGATGCCAGCACTTGCCTTCCGGTTCCCTTCCCTGTGAGCGTTGCGACGCAGGGGGGTGGAACCGGCAACAAATTCAAAAATGTAAATACACCAAATGAGATGATACAAAGCTGTGATCCTAACGGATTACACTGAATGATCCTGCTTCACCACAGGATTTCACCCAGTGACTTTTCCAGTGCCCTGCCTGTGCTTTTCCAGTTCTTTTTGCCTGGAAAATTGAGAACGACCATGGCGTCCAAAAAGCGTTTGTTTTGTGCAAAAGCTCTTTTAGACGAACTGGAAAACAGCGACAGCGAAACAGAGTTACTTGAAGAACTGAGCGATAGTGATTAGTGGGGAAATTCGTCATCAGGTACGGAAAGTAAGGACAGCGACGATTCTGATGTCTTTTTCTGGCACATAGTTGTGGAATTTGGGAAGAATATCAAATGATTCTTCAGAATTTCCAACATCTGTTCCCCAGCACCTCTACACTGAGACCTGAGCGATGGAACATCACAGATTGCTGTCAGATTGGTTCTGACAGCTCCCCGAGCAGAGAGCTGCTGACTGTCAGTCACCACTCTCTGCTCTGCCCCCTCCTCACTCATTGGAGTGTTGGGCTGTAGAGGGGCTGGGGTGGCTGGCTTGGGCTCTCAATGGCTCTCTGCTCTGCCCCCTCCTCACTCATTGGAGTGTTGGGCTGTGGAGGGGCGGGGGGTGGCCGGCTTGGGCTCTCAGTGGCTCTCTGCTCTGCCCCCTCCTCACTCATTGGAGTGTTGGGCTGTGGAGGGGCGGGGGGTGGCCGGCTTGGGCTCTCAGTGGCTCTCTGCTCTGCCCCCTCCTCACTCATTGGAGTGTTGGGTTGTGGAGGTTGAGGGTGGCCGGCTTGGGCTCTCAGTGGCTCTCTGCTCTGCCCCCTCCTCACTCATTGGAGTGTTGGGCTGTGGAGGGGCGGGGGGTGGCCGGCTTGGGCTCTCAGTGGCTCTCTGCTCTGCCCCCTCCTCACTCATTGGAGTGTTGGGCTATGGAGGGCGGGGGGTGGCCGGCTTGGGCTCTCAGTGGCTCTCTGCTCTGCCCCCTCCTCATTCATTGGAGTGTTGGGCTGTGGAGGGGCGGGGGGTGGCCGGCTTGGGCTCTCAGTGGCTCTCTGCTCTGCCCCCTCCTCACTCATTGGAGTGTTGGGCTGTGGAGGTCGGGGGGTGGCCGGCTTGGGCTCTCAGTGGCTCTCTGCTCTGCCCCCTCCTCACTCATTGGAGTGTTGGGCTGTGGAGTGGCGGGGGTGGCCGGCTTGGGCTCTCAGTGGCTCTCTGCTCTGCCCCCTCCTCACTCATTGGAGTGCTGAGCTGTGGAGGGGCGGGGGGTGGCCGGCTTGGGCTCTCAGTGGCTCTCTGCTCTGACCCCTCCTCACTCATTGGAGTGTTGGGCTGTGGAGGTCAGGGGTGGCCGGCTTGGGCTCTCAGTGGCTCTCTGCTCTGCCCCCTCCTCACTCATTGGAGTGTTGGGCTGTGGAGGGGCGGGGGGTGGCCGGCTTGGGCTCTCAGTGGCTCTCTGCTCTGCCCCCTCCTCACTCATTGGAGTGTTGGGCTATGGAGGGCGGGGGGTGGCCGGCTTGGGCTCTCAGTGGCTCTCTGCTCTGCCCCCTCCTCACTCATTGGAGTGTTGGGCTGTGGAGGGGCGGGGGGTGGCCGGCTTGGGCTCTCAGTGGCTCTCTGCTCTGCCCCCTCCTCACTCATTGGAGTGTTGGGCTTTGGAGGGGCGGGGTGGCCGGCTTGGGCTCTCTGCTCTGCCCCCTCCTCACTCATTGGAGTGTTGGGCTGTGGAGTGGCGGGGGTGGCCGGCTTGGGCTCTCAGTGGCTCTCTGTTCTGCCCCCTCCTCACTCATTGGAGTGCTGAGCTGTGGAGGGGCGGGGGGTGTCCGGCTCAGGCTCTCGGCAGCTCGCTGAGAGGCTGAGCCGGGTGTCAGTCCCAGCACCTGGCGGATCCTGACTCTATGGTCGCAATGACGCGGTGCCTGGACCGACATCTGTGACGTCAGCAGAGAGCGGACTTCAGACCACTCTCTGCTGAAAAAAGGTCACAGGACTGCAACACGATCTGCAGTCCTGTGATCCATAGGAGATCTACAGCCAAACCAACTTTCCCTGTACTTCTCCTATAACCACTTCCGGACCGCCTGCCGCAGTTCTACGTCGGTACTTTGACGTTAACCGCTTGCCGACTGCTCACAGTATATTTACTGCGGCAGTCAGCCCCTCACAGGCAGAGTGACGTTAATTAACGTCACTAGCCTGGGAGGGTCTGGGGAGCGAGCGCGCGCCGCCGGAGGCGCGCTCCCGCGCGGTCACGTACCCCCCCGCGCGTGTGACCGGCGGATCCGATGTCCGCCGGTTACTCGGCGATCGTCAGGGGAGAGGGAGAAAGTCAGGCGGCTTGTGTAAACAAGCCACCTGTCATTCTCCTCGGTGTAAAAACACTGATCACACGCTCTTTTTTTGTTTATAGCGCATGATCAAAAAATCGCACAGGTGATCAAATACCACCAAAAGAAAGCTCTGTTTGTAGGAAAAAAAGGACGTCAAATTAGTTTAGGTACAGCGTCGCACGACCGCGCAATTGTCCGTTAAAGTCACGCAGTGCCGAATCGCAAAATACCCCCTGGTCAGGAAGGGGGTAAAATCTTCCGGGGCTTAAGTGGTTAAATACCGGGGTTATGGTAGCAGATAGCTGCCAGAACCCGGTCCTCTTTCTTATAAGGGTGGTCCCAGTGGCGGATTCGCAGTGGGATCATCCTTACGGTGTGGCGGGAGAGGTGCCCCCCCCCCCCCCGCCACTTCACGGTCATTTTCCCCGCAGGCCGGACCCGCCGGTGGCAGGGAAAACAATCCGGTCCACAGGCAGGAAGCTGAGTGAGGGCAAGATGGCCCCTACTCGACTCTATGGCCTTGGAGGACCGGAGCAATGCCAAACGTCATCTCCTAGCAACGCATTTAAAGAGCACATTTTTTTTTCATTATGAAAAAAACTTACTCTTTTTTTTTTTTTTTAGTGTAGATGTGAGGTCTTTTTCACCCCCCAGAGCTCACAATAAAGAGGTCCTGTCATGCCTATTTCTACTACCAGGGATGTTTACATTCCTTGTAATAGGAATAAAAATAATCAAAAACATTTTTTTTAAATTAAAAACTGTGTAAAAATAAAAAATAATAGATAAAATAAATAGGGAAAAAAAATTAGAGCGCCCCGTCCCCGTTAGCTCACTCGCAAAAAGCGAACGCATATGCAAGTCCCGCCCACATATGTAAATGGTGTTCAAACCAACACATGTGAGGTAACGCCGCGATTGTTAGAGCGAGAGCAATAATTTGAGCCACATACCTCCTCTGTACCTCCTCTAAAAGCTCAGTTTTTTCTTTTCTTTTTTAGTGTAGATGTGAGGTCTTTTTGACACCACATCTCACATTAAAGAGGTCCTGTCATGCTTATTTCTATTACAAGGGATGTTTACATTCCTTGTAATAGAAATAAAAATGATCAAAAACATAAAAAAAAAAAAATACTGTGTAAAAATAAAAAATAATAGATAAAATAAATAGGAGAAAAAAATTAAAGCGCCCTGTCCCCGTTAGCTCGCGCGCAGAAGCGAACGCATACGCAAGTCCTGCCCACATATGTAAATGGTGTTCAAACCACACATGTGAGGTATCGCCGCGATCGTTAGAGTGAGAGCAATAATTTGACCTCTTCTGTAACTCTAAGCTGGTAACCTATAGAAATTTTTAAAGTGACGCCTATGGCGATTTTTAAGTATCAATGTTTGTTGCCATTCTACGAGCGTGCGCAAATTTGAAGCATGACATGTTGGGTATCTATTTACTCGGTGTAACATTATCTTTTTACATTATCCACTTGCCGACTGCTCACAGTATATTTACTGCGGCAGTCGGCCCCTCACAGGCAGAGTGACGTAGGTCTACGTCGCTCGCCTGTGAGGCTCTGGGGAGCGAGCGCGCGCCCGCGGAGGCGCGCTCCCGCTCCCGCGCGGTCACGGACCCCCCCGCGCGTGTGACCAGCGGACCCGATGTCCGCCGGTCACTCGGCGATCGGCGGGGGAGAGGGAGAATGTCAGGCAGCTTGTGTAAACAAGCCACCTGTCATTCTCCTCGCTGTAAAGACACTGATCACTCGGATCTAGTATGTAGATCCATTGATCAGTGTCCTTACAGCTCAAGCCACAGCCAATCACAGTAGAAAGCACGCCCCTAGGGACACACACAGCCCCTCCCTCCCAAATAAAGTTAACCCCTTCACTACCCTTTTTTTTTTTTACAGTAACAGTGCATATATATAGCACTGATTACTGTAGAAATGTCACTGGTAACCCCAAAAGTGTCAAAAATGTCAGTCAAGGGTCCGATCTGTCCGCCCCAATGTCGCAGTACCGCAAAAAAAATCGCAGATCGCCGCCATTACACGTTAAAAAAAAAAACACCAAAAATGACAGAAATCTTTCCCTTTGTTAGTAAACGCGATAACTTTTGCGCAAACCAATCAAAATACGCTTTTTGCGATTTTTTTTTACCAAACATAGGTAGCATAAAACAAATTGGCCAAAAATTTTAAAAAATTTTGATTTTTACATTTTTTTTTGGGGGAATTTCATATAAAAAAATGTGAAAAATATTGTTATTTTTGCAAAATGTACGCTCTTTTTTTGTTTATAGCGCAAAAAGTAAAAATCGCACGGGTGATCAAATACCACCAAAAGAAAGCTCTGTTTGTGGGAAAAAAAGGACGCCAAATTTGTTTAGATACAGCGTCGCACGACCGCGCAATTGTCTGTTAAAGTCACGCAGTGCTGAATCGCAAAATACCCCCTGGTCGTTTAGCAGGAAAATCCTCCGGGGCTTAAGTGGTTAAAGAAACAAATTGGGCTAACTTTACCATTTTCTTATTTTTTTAATTTAAAAAAGTGAATTTATTCCACAAAAGGTGTGTTTGGAAGACTGCTGCGCAAATATGGTGTGATAAAAAATATTGCAACGATCTCCATTTTATTCTCTAGGGTCTCTGCTTAAAAAAAAAAAAAAAATATATATATATATATATGTTTGGGGGTTCTAAGTAATTTTCTAGCAAAAAGAAAATGACTTTAACTTGTAAGCAACAAGTGTCAGATAAAGGCCCGGTCCGGAAGTGGTTAACTAGAGTTCTTGTACAGCAAATATCTCCCAACATTCTAACAATGTTTTCCTTGACATTATTTCTGTTCTCTCGTCCCCCTTATTTGAATACTTTCTCTTTCACTTACAATAATATTCTTCAAATCGTGTTCATACCTGCAGAAAACAAAGCTACAAAGTCTCGCCTGCTTCTGCACTGAAAGAGTTAATCCAGCCAGGACAACCTGTTCACTATGCGCTCAGTTTCCATATCTGTACTGTAAACTGATAAAAACCCATAATCCTCCAGGGATCACAGACCTCATCTTCTCTTATCTCCTATTTATTAGCTCACCTCAGTTACTATACTATAACCTACGTCATCAGTCCTTTATGTCTTTTTACCAGGATCTGCTTTTATACCTGTAGCACCCTCCTAGATAGGTAAAGCATTTGTTTTGCTCCATCTGCTTATCAGGGGAGCCTGATCTGTTAGTTAGGCCTGTTACATGCGTCCAGGTGTGATTCACTTGGTCTGAGGGAGTGTCCCCACTGTATCCAATAGGTGAGCCTGTTGGACAGTGGAGGAAACCCAGCCAGTGACACACAGGCTTTTGTGGCAGTCCCAGTGGGAGGGCACAACCACAGTGCATCCTGGGATTGACCATAAAAGCTGAGAGCACATGTAAAAGGGCATCTTTGGCGGGAAGCAGAGTCCCAGGAGGAGGGTGACGGCTGTCTCTCCTCCTGTCAGGAAAGGAAAGTGGTCACAGGCAGTCGGCCTGGTAAGCCAGGTGTGGAGCTGAGCCTTAAGGGTCCTGGAGAAACTGACAGTGGAGCTGAAGGCAGAGCTACCTGTGGAAAAACAGTGTCCGTGAGTACCAGGGGGCTTGCCAAGGGTCTGCCCAGGAAGGGGGACCACTCCAGTGAGGTCAGTGGACGGAAGGTCAGCGTACACAGACAGTGAGAAAGGGGGTGCCAAGTTAGACCCTGAAGTGTAATCTACCAAATAGTTTGCTTTTCAATACTTCACTTCAGTGGCAGGGTGAAGCAGCGGCCTTGCCGCATTCAACACAGATCGAAATCCTCAGGATTGTGCATAGTTAAAGTTGGAGTATCCCGCTCATCCCTTCTCCCAACCAAGCTCTAAATAAAATACAAAAACCAAATCCCCTGGACTGTTTACTGACTGAGCCAAGGACTTAAAGCGGAGTTCCGGCCTCTGAAAAGTTTTTTAGATAAAAATACCCCCGGGACAGTCAGGGCTAGCCTCTGAACTGTCCCGGGTTGCACTTACCTTTTAGAAGAAATACTTACCTTGAAAAAGTCTTGTCCAGCGCTGCCATTTCAGGTGTGGGCAGCTGAAGCCGGAGTGTCCTCTTCGGTGACATCGGAGTCCCACAATGCACTGCACCGGCCCCGCCGTCACTTCCGGTGCAGGCGCGTCTTCCCTGCACAGCTTCTGGACATGCCCAGAAGCTGTTTAGCAGGGAATGCCGTGCCTGCACCGGAAGTGACGAGCGGGGCCTGGCCAGGCGCCTTGATTCCTGGGAGCGATGATGTTCAGCTCCCAGGAGTCATCGCAAGCAGGAAGAGACACCGCGGCCGCAGAGGGAGGAAGTGGAAGGAAGGTAAGTATAGTTTCTTCTATAACAAGGTAAGTAAACAAAAAAAAAGAAAAAATCGGGAGCATCCATTTCTTATCAGGTTAATGTCAGCAAGCGGATGGCCCAAAGTCATTTTTGAGGCCGGAACTCCGCTTTAAAGTGCTAAGAAAATACAAGTTGTTGCTATGGGTAACCTAGGGGAATCCGCTTTAAGCAGATCTAATGGGGTCAGTGCTACATGCCATAGATCTCAACTGTGGACCTGACTACAAGGGCGCTCTAATAGGGAG
Organism: Pelophylax lessonae; assembly: GCF_965119305.1. Classification (NCBI taxonomy): domain Eukaryota; kingdom Metazoa; phylum Chordata; class Amphibia; order Anura; family Ranidae; genus Pelophylax; species Pelophylax lessonae. The sequence continues at coordinate 21,853,459 of NC_138775.1, read as the reverse complement.
TGATCCTAGGTTCACACTAATGGCGGGTTTGAAACTGAACTCGCATGATTTCAAACCGGCTTTTTAGTCTGACTTCGGGGGCGACTTGACAGACCTCTGTGCGGTCTATTGAAATCGAAATCGCCCCCCGAAAGTCGCCAAAAGTAGTGCAGAATCTACTTTTGGGAATCGGTGCAGCTCCGTTAAATCGGCTTCGCACCAATTCGGATGATGCCGTTGCCGGCAATAGTCAAATCGCATTTTAAATTGGCCCAATGTGAGCATGGCTTAATAGTGATTGAGGGCTTTGGGACATTATTACGCTGAGAAATACATCCAGCATACAGAAGAGTACCATAACTCCCAGCTGATTTTGGGGGACTGTCCCTGATTTGGAACAAAGTCCCTCTTTCCTCCTCGTTTGTCCCTCATTTTGGTCTGATCTATATAGTCAGTGCTGGGACAAGCGGGACAAGATCATCTGGAGCCCAGGGCAAACATGCCAAATTCCAACCCCCCCCCCCCCCCCCTTACCTTCCCTCCTCACCCACAGGGCTGGACTGGGAAAAAAAACCAGCCCTGGAAATAATTTCATACCAGCTCCATAACATTATTATACCGGCCCAACAGCATAACGTCATTATTTTCTTGTTCATAAAAGGGAAAACCATGCATTTATAAGCACATTTGAAGAGTGTATTATATATAGATAAACAGATATAAGAGCATATAGGACTTTATATATAAGAGCAAATTCCAGTTAAACGTGATAAAAGTACCGACATGGTACAGGAGGTGGTCAGAGGTTGTGAGGACATGGTACAGGAGGAGATGGTCAGAGGCTGTGCAGACATGTTACAGGAGATGCAGGGGCTGCAGACATGTTACAGGAGATGCAGGGGCTGCGGGCATGGTACAGGAGATGCAGAGGCTGCGGGCATTGTGAAGGAGATGCAGAGGCTGCGGACATGGTGCAGGAGATGCAGAGGCTGCGGGCATGGTGAAGGAGATGCAGAGGCTGCGGGCATGGTGCAGGAGATGCAGAGGCTGCAGGCATGGTGCAGGAGATGCAGAGGCTGCGGACATGGTGCAGGAGATGCAGAGGCTGCAGGCATGGTGCAGGAGATGCAGAGGCTGCGGGCATGGTGCAGGAGATGCAGAGGCTGCGGGCATGGTGCTGGAGATGCAGAGGCTGCGGACATGGTGAAGGAGATGCAGAGGCTGCAGGCATTGTGAAGGAGATGCAGAGGCTGCGGACATGGTGCAGGAGATGCAGAGGCTGCGGGCATGGTGAAGGAGATGCAGAGGCTGCGGGCATGGTGAAGGAGATGCAGAGGCTGCGGGCATGGTGCAGGAGATGCAGAGGCTGCAGGCATGGTGCTGGAGATGCAGAGGCTGCGGACATGGTGAAGGAGATGCAGAGGCTGCAGGCATTGTGAAGGAGATGCAGAGGCTGCGGACATGGTGCAGGAGATGCAGAGGCTGCGGGCATGGTGAAGGAGATGCAGAGGCTGCGGGCATGGTGAAGGAGATGCAGAGGCTGCGGACATGGTGCAGGAGATGCAGAGGCTGCGGGCATGGTGAAGGAGATGCAGAGGCTGCGGGCATGGTGCAGGAGATGCAGAGGCTGCGGGCATGGTGCTGGAGATGCAGAGGCTGCGGACATGGTGAAGAAGATGCAGAGGCTGCGGACATGGTGCAGGAGATGCAGAGGCTGCAGGCATGGTGAAGGAGATGCAGAGGCTGCAGGCATTGTGAAGGAGATGCAGAGGCTGCGGACATGGTGAAGGAGATGCAGAGGCTGCGGGCATGGTGCTGGAGATGCAGAGGCTGCGTACATGGTGAAGGAGATGCAGAGGCTGCGGACATGGTGCAGGAGATGCAGAGGCTGCAGGCATGGTGAAGGAGATGCAGAGGCTGCAGGCATTGTGAAGGAGATGCAGAGGCTGCAGGCAGGGTGAAGAAGATGCAGAAGCTGCAGGCAGGGTGCAGGAGATGCAGAGGCTGTGGACATGGTGAAGGAGATGCAGAGGCTGCGGACATGGTGCAGGAGATGCAGAGGCTGCAGGCATGGTGAAGGAGATGCAGAGGCTGCAGGCATTGTGAAGGAGATGCAGAGGCTGCGGACATGGTGAAGGAGATGCAGAGGCTGCGGGCATGGTACTGGAGATGCAGAGGCTGCGGACATGGTGAAGGAGATGCAGAGGCTGCGGACATGGTGCAGGAGATGCAGAGGCTGCAGGCATGGTGAAGGAGATGCAGAGGCTGCAGGCATTGTGAAGGAGATGCAGAGGCTGTGGACATGGTGCAGGAGATGCAGAGGCTGTGGACATGGTGCAGGAGATGCAGAGGCTGCGGGCATGGTGCAGGAGATGCAGAGGCTGCAGACATGGTGAAGGAGATGCAGAGGCTGCAGGCATGGTGAAGGAGATGCAGAGGCTGCAGGCATTGTGAAGGAGATGCAGAGGCTGCGGACTTGGTGAAGGAGATGCAGAGGCTGCGGGCATGGTGAAGGAGATGCAGAGACTGCGGGCATGGTGAAGGAGATGCAGAGGCTGCAAGCATTGTGAAGGAGATGCAGAGGCTGCGGACATGGTGCAGGAAATGCAGAGGCTGCAGGCATGGTGAAGGAGATGCAGAGGCTGCGGGCATGGTGCAGGAGATGAAGAGGCTGCGGACATGGTGAAGGAGGTACAGAGGCTGCGGGCATGGTGAAGGAGATTAAGAGGCTGCGGGCATGGTGCAGGAGATGCAGAGGCTGCAGGCATTGTGAAGGAGATTAAGAGGCTGCGGACATGGTGCAGGAGATGCAGAGGCTGCGGGCAGGGTGAAGGAGATGCAGAAGCTGCGGGCAGGAGATGCAGAGGCTGCGTGCATGGTGCTGGAGATGCAGAGGCTGCGGACATGGTGAAGGAGATGCAGAGCCTGCGGACATGGTGCAGGAGATGCAGAGGCTGCAGGCATAGTGAAGGAGATGCAGAGGCTGCAGGCATTGTGAAGGAGATGCAGAGGCTGCGGACATGGTGAAGGAGATGCAGAGGCTGCGGACATGGTGCATGAGATGCAGAGGCTGCGGGCATGGTGCAGGAGATGCAGAGGCTGCGGACATGGTGAAGGAGATGCAGAGGCTGCAGGCGTTGTGAAGGAGATGCTGAGGCTGCGGACTTGGTGCAGGAGATGCAGAGGCTGCAGGCATGGTGAAGGGGATGCAGAGGCTGCAGGCATTGTGAAGGAGATGCAGAGGCTGCGGACATGGTGAAGGAGATGCAGAGGCTGCGGGCATGGTGCAGGAGATGCAGAGGCTGCAGACATGGTGAAGGAGATGCAGAGGCTGCAGGCATGGTGAAGGAGATGCAGAGGCTGCAGGCATTGTGAAGGAGATGCAGAGGCTGCGGACTTGGTGAAGGAGATGCAGAGGCTGCGGGCATGGTGAAGGAGATGCAGAGACTGCGGGCATGGTGAAGGAGATGCAGAGGCTGCAAGCATTGTGAAGGAGAAGCAGAGGCTGCGGACATGGTGCAGGAAATGCAGAGGCTGCGGGCATGGTGAAGGAGATGCAGAGGCTGCGGGCATGGTGCAGGAGATGAAGAGGCTGCGGACATGGTGAAGGAGGTGCAGAGGCTGCGGGCATGGTGAAGGAGATTAAGAGGCTGCGGGCATGGTGCAGGAGATGCAGAGGCTGCAGGCATTGTGAAGGAGATTAAGAGGCTGCGGACATGGTGCAGGAGATGCAGAGGCTGCGGGCAGGGTGAAGGAGATGCAGAAGCTGCGGGCAGGGTGCAGGAGATGCAGAGGCTGCGGGCATGGTGCTGGAGATGCAGAGGCTGCGGACATGGTGAAGGAGATGCAGAGGCTGCGGACTTGGTGCAGGAGATGCAATGGCTGCAGGCATGGTGAAGGAGATGCAGAGGCTGCAGGCATTGTGAAGGAGATGCAGAGGCTGCGGACATGGTGAAGGAGATGCAGAGGCTGCGGACATGGTGCAGGAGATGCAGAGGCTGCGGGCATGGTGCAGGAGATGCAGAGGCTGCGGACATGGTGAAGGAGATGCAGAGGCTGCAGGCATGGTGAAGGAGATGCAGAGGCTGCGGACTTGGTGAAGGAGATGCAGAGGCTGCAGGCATGGTGAAGGAGATGCAGAGACTGCGGGCATGGTGAAGGAGATGCAGAGGCTGCGGACTTGGTGAAGGAGATGCACAGGCTGCGGGCATGGTGAAGGAGATGCAGAGGCTGCGGGCATGGTGAAGGAGATGCAGAGACTGCGGGCATGGTGAAGGAGATGCAGAGGCTGCAGGCATTGTGAAGGAGATGCAGAGGCTGCGGACATGGTGCAGGAGATGCAGAGGCTGCGGGCATGGTGAAGGAGATGCAGAGGCTGCGGGCATGGTGCAGGAGATGCAGAGGCTGCGGGCATGGTGAAGGAGATGCAGAGGCTGCGGGCATGGTGCAGGAGATGCAGAGGCTGCAGGCGTTGTGAAGGAGATGCAGAGGCTGCAGACATGGTGCAGGAGATGCAGAGGCTGCGGGCATGGTGAAGGAGATGCAGAGGCTGCGGGCATGGTGCAGGAGATGCAGAGGCTGCAGGCGTTGTGAAGGAGATGCAGAGGCTGTGGACATGGTGAAGGAGATGCAGAGGCTGCGGGCATGGTGAAGGAGATGCAGAGACTGCGGGCAGGGTGAAGGAGATGCAGAGGCTGCAGGCATTGTGAAGGAGATGCAGAGGCTGCGGACATGGTGAAGGAGATGCAGAGGCATTGTGAAGGTGAAGGAGATGGTCAAGGAGATGCAGAGGCATTGTGACATGGTGAAGGAGATGCAGAGGCATTGTGAAGGAGATGCAGAGGCTGTGGACATGGTGAAGGAGATGCAGAGGCTGCGGACATGGTGCAGGAGATGCAGAGGTTGTGGACACGGTACAGGAGATGCAGAGGCAGCGGAGGAGTCTTACTTACCGATCAGGGAGGCGCCTTACATGTATAAATGACGCCGCCTGGTGCCATCACGTCACTGCGCATGGCCACGCGTGTACAGGCTTTCCCGAGCGGCGGTGCATGCACAGTTAACATGTCGGGTCGGGTCAGCCATTTTTTACGGGTGCCACTGCCCTTCAAGCAGCCCCTGGGCAAGGGGAATTAACCTCCCTAGCGGTATTCCCGAGTGTGGCTCGGGGTTAATATACAGTACCAAAAGCGGTAACCCCGAGCCACACTTGGGATTACCCAAGAATCAAACTCACCTTCCCTGCGATCCCCCGCCGCCCTCCACGTAGCTTGTGGAATTTGGGAAGTATATCAAATGATTCTTCTGCACACAGCTGGAGGACGGCGGGGGAGGACGGCGGGGGAGGACAGCGGGGGAAGACAGCGGGAGGATGGCAGGGGAGGACAGCGGGAGGATGGCAGGGGAGGACAGCGGGAGGATGGCGAGGGAGAACAGCGGGGGAGGACAGCGGGAGGATGGCGGGGGGGGGGCAGCGGGGGGATGGCAGGGGAGGAGGGCGGGGGAGGACAGCGGGAGGACGGCGGGGGAGGACAGCGGGAGGATGGCAGGGGAGGACGGCGGGGGAGGACAGCGGGAGGATGGCGGGGGGAGGACGGCGGGGAAGGGCAGCGGGGGAAGACAGCGGGGGATCGCAGGGGAAGGTGAGTTTTAAAATATAAAACATCAGATTTCCATGCAAAACAATGTATCACTTTTAGCACAGAAATACAGACATAATCAGACCACCAGGGAGGTTAAGGCTTCTTAAATGCATCTCAAACACACTGTAAAACCATGGGGGCATTTGTGGCATGTTTGCAATGCGTTTGCAGGATGCTTACATTGAAATTAATGGAGGTGATTGGGGAACAGAAAAGTCAGCCAAACGCTGTTGGATACACATTGGCACAACGCAACGAGAAGCAACGCAAACGCGACCATATGAACAACACTGTCTGCTACAATGCACATAACTGACACCCAGCGCTGACAGGTGTTTCTAAGGGCTCGTTTACACCCGCTTTTCTGTTTGAAGAACAATCCACTTTTGGATCACTCTTTAAAAAGCAATAGACAAGCAGTGAGAATGTGTCGTATCCCCTCCGCACTGCTTGTTTCATCTGGTTAAAAATACTGGAACAATCGCGTTACAACCACAAACATTGTGCGCGATTGCGGGTTTGCTCCATTCAAATTTGATTGGGGGTTAAATTCCTGCCAGGGATGCAAAGCAAAGCATCTCGCCTGTGGTGAGTGACTGTACACCCCCAGCCGCTCCCCCTTTTGCTGCGGGGGAGATAAAAATGCAACTCAACCGCGGGATTTTACCCCTCCCTAAATCACAACGGTAAACAAGCCCTAAAGCTATAAAAACATCTGTGTGCACGAGTGCAATTTATGTGCGGTTGGTGGGTGGTAAAAAAAAAGTGGTTGAGACGTATTTTTTACCACCCCAACTTAAGTTGCAATAGGCAGTGGACACATGCCCTGGTTGTGATGCCTTGGTTTGCGCTCATGGCAAAAACTGCCTTGCATGTGGTGATCAGAGGGAAAGCTGAATAGGGAAGTGCTGCAAACGCCCCAAAACTGCATGCAGTTGTGTGGTACAGCAAGAAGGGGTCACATCAGAGGTGTAACTAGAACCTTCAGGGCCCCGGTGCAAGAAGCCCCCGAACCCTTCATAAAAGAAAACGCGTTAGCTTGGGGGAGTGCCTGCTGATTCCCCCCCTGCACTACTTCTTTCTGCCACTAGATGTCCTCGGTCTGGTGGTCAGTATTATTCAACCACTTCCTTGGGTTCCTAGCCTGCAACTGGACAGTGACAGTAGAAGCAGCACAGTGATTGGTTTATCTCTCTACTCTCTCCTCCTATCAGCATGCTCCTTGTCAGGGACCCCTGAAACCAGGGAAGCACACAGGGGCCCAGAGACAGCAGAACACAAGTGAACTGGAAAGGAGGAGTGGCGGGGCCAGCATACAGAGGAACCAATCTCCTCCATTTTCCTCCTGCAGCTCCATTTTCTCTACATGCTGCCCCGCTGTCCCTCCTATCCAGGTGTACAGGGAAACCGCACAGGGCCCCTGGAGCATGGGGCCCGGTTGCAATTGCAACCCCTGTAGTTACGCCCCTGTGTCACATCATCTCCTCACTTCCTGTCAATCGCCTCTAAAAAAAAAACAATCTGAACACAGATTGCACTTCAGAAGAGAGGTGATGTCAGCTTGCTCTCTGTCGGTGATGTCATCTGGGGGAGGTGCTGCCCCTTAGCTATTTAAGAGCTGTCACACGGCTGAGCAGGCAGACGGCGTTTGCCTTTGTCGGAGCTGGTGTTTTGTTTATTTTTCCTTTTTTTTTGGGTCGGCAGTGGTGGTGGGCGGCATGACTGACGATGGATCTACACTGCGGGGACATTTCTTAAAACGTTTTATTTTTTAAAAAAGGAATTGTCAAAAACTCTTGTTGTGTCTTTACTCACTTTTTACACTTTTTTTGGTGAATGGGTAAGGGTACAATGTACCCCACACTCATTCACATAGAGGGGGGCGGGATCGGGGGGCCCCCTTGTTAAATGGTGCTTCCAGATTACGATAAGCCCCCCACAACCACCAGTCAGGGTTGCATGGAAGAGGCCCTTGTCCCCATCAACATGGGGACAAGGTGCTTTGAGAGGGGGCCCCAAAGCACCCCCATTTTGAGGACATGTGGCCTGGTATGGCTTCCCATGCCATGGATTTTGGGGGGACCCCATGCCGTTTTTCTTTTTTTATATTTTGGCGTAGGGTCCCTTCCTTAAAATCCATACCAGACACTAAGGGCCTGGTGAACATTGGAGGGGTGAACCCTGCGTCTTTTTTTTTTTGTTTTTTTTTTTACACATTTATTTTTTAATGGCGGGTGTTTTATCAGCATAGCGCTACCTATCAGATTCTGCAACCGGAAGTGACGTTCGGACGAGACCAACTTACTGCGCATGCGCCATCTGTTCCAACATGGCCGCTATGCGTTCCAATAGATTTCCTAATGTGACAGAACACGAAGCAGCTGCGGACATCTTCTTACACCCATGCAAGTCTTGAATTTTACATTTATTTTAGCAGTAAACCCACCTTATAGACTGGTATCGATTATTTCACCGTGACAGAGTGAAACAGTCTATTTCACTATATAATCAGTTTGTCGTTGAGCAGTGCGGGGTGTACCAAGATGGCCGTCACCACCTTCTGCCTGCAGGCTTGTCGCTATATTTACTATTTTACAATAATGATAAAATGTAATACTGTTATTCAGTCTATAAGGTGAGTTTATTGCGAAAACAATTGTAAAATTCAAGACTTGCTTGGGTGTAAGAAGATGTCCGCTGCTGCCTTCTCGTTCTGTCACATTAGGAAACCTATTGGAACGCATAGCGGCCATGTTGGAACGCATGGCGCATGCGCAGTAAGTTGTTCTCGCCCAAACGTCACTTCCGGTTGCAGAATCTGATAGGTAGAGGTATTCTGATAGAACATAGGCATTCACAATTCGCACCCAAGTCGCATCTGTATCATGCAGGGGCGACTTTCCTGTGACTTTTGAGGGTTTACATTGATTTCTATGGTAAGGTGACCAGATTTCTAAAATGAAATCCAGGGACATATCTATTTATTTTTATTTTTTATTGGCAAATGGCACAGGACTGCATAATACACAGAGCACTGGGCACAGGACTGCATAATACACAGAGCTCTGGGCACAGGACTACATAATACACAGAACGCTGGGCACAGGACTACATAATACACAGAGCGCTGGGCACAGGACTGCATAATACACAGAGCACTGGGTACAGGACTGCATAATACACACAGCACTGGGCACAGGACTGCATAATACACAAAGCGCTGGGCACAGGACTACATAATACACAGAGCACTGGGCACAGGACTGCATAATACACAGAGCGCTGGGCACAGGACTACATAACACACAGGGCACTGGGCACAGGACTGAATAATACACAGAACGCTGGGCACAGGACTACATAATACACAGAGCGCTGGGCACAGGACTGAATAATACGCAGAACGCTGGGCACAGGACTACATAATACACAGAGTGCTGGGCACAGGACTGCATAATACACACAGCACTGGGCACAGGACTGCATAATACACAGAGCGCTGGGCACAGGACTACATAACACACAGGGCACTGGGCACAGGACTGCATAATACACAGAGCGCTGGGCACAGGACTACATAACACACAGGGCACTGGGCACAGGATTGCATAATACACAGAGCTCTGGGCACAGGACTGCATAATACACAGAGCGCTGGGCACAGGACTACATAACACACAGGGCACTGGGCACAGGACTGCATAATACGCAGAGAGTAGGGCACAGGACTTCATATTACACAGAGCGCTGGGCACAGGACTGCATAATACACAGAGCGCTAGGCACAGGACTGCATAATACGCAGAGAGTAGGGCACAGGACTTCATATTACACAGAGCGCTGGGCACAGGACTGCATAATACACAGAGCGCTAGGCACAGGACTGCATAATACACAGAGCACTGGGCACAGGACTAAAATATACACAGAGCGCTGGGTACAGGACTACATAACACACAGAGCACTGGGTACAGGACTGCATAATACACAGAGCGCTGGGCACAGGACTTCATAATACACAGAGCGCTGGGCACAGGACTGAATAATACACAGAGCGCTGGGCACAGGACTACATAATACACAGAGCACTGAGTACAGGACTGCATAATACACAGAGCACTGAGTACAGGACTGCATAATACACAGAGCGCTGGGCACAGAACTGCATAATACACAGAGCACTGGGCACAGGGCTACATAACACACAGAGCGCTGGGCACAGGACTGCATAATACACAAAGTGCTGGGTACAGGGCTGCATAATATATGCCCTGTCTACATTAATCTAGCCCTAAATCCGGGGAAAAAAACGAGGACAGACTTGGACCGGGGACAGTGTCCTCAAACAAGGGACTGTCCCTGGAAATCGGGGACGTCTGGTCACCCTAGTAGTCTATGGCCCTCAAGCCACATGAAATTAGGACCAATATAGTGCAGGAAATACTCTCAAGTCGCACAGATATGAAAATGTATCATTTAGAAACATGGGGTGCGGCTTGTCATGCGACTTTGGGGTCCACAAGTCGCACAAGTATGAATGGGGTCTAACACGCAAATCTAAATCTATCTCTATGGGGAGTATACAGTAAAACCTTGGATTGCGAGCATAATTCGTTCCGGAAGCATGCTTGTAATCCAAAGCACTCTTATATCAAAGCGAATTTTCCCATAAGAAATAATGGAAACTCAGATGATTCGTTCCACAACCATTCATTCATAAATCCTTCAATTTATAGTCCATATAAAAAGATTATAGCATTGCGAGAGGTTATATAACCATAAAATGTCCATCCACAAATAGCCGCTTCCAGCAGGAGCTACAGAGTATGAAAGAGAAGAGAGGCGCCTCTAAGTGTAGCAATATGGTTCCATTTAATGAAGGTTCAACATTTAGCAACTCACATGGTTGATGAATAAAACAGGCACATCTAAGTATGCAGGCATCCGGGGTAAAGCTGTCCACATAGACTATCTTCTGCACCGCCGGCTGCCAGTCTGTAATCCTGACCAGGAAGATCACCCTGCAGTAAAGCGATCTGAAAGCGAGGGGCAGCATGGAAGGGATGACGTAGATGGTGGTGTGGAGGACGGTCTATGTGGACAGCTTTAGCCTGGATGCCTGCATACTTAGATGTGCCTGTTCCAATCATCAACCATGTGAGTTGCTAAATGTTGTACCTTCATTAAATTTAACCATATTGCTACACTTAGAGGCGCCTCTCTTCTCTTCTCTTTTCTACTCAGCTGTGACTTGAGGCTACTTGTATATCAAGACATCGCTTGTAAACCAAGTCAAAATTTATTTGAAAATTTTGCTTGTCTTGCAAAGCGCTCTTAAACCAAGTTACTCTCAAACCAAGGTTTTACTGTAGTTCCTCTTTATTACATTTGGTTATATTTGCACAATTAAGTACAGAATTTTGTAAGCATTCCTTATTAAACTCACATGTAAACCAATCCTGTTGGGGGGGGGGGGGGCAGATTTTTTATTTGCTGTATATGGGGAGGGGGATGGATGATTATGTTTTATTTCACAAATCCTCCCATGCTGACACTCTGCACACTGTTCTTTCATGTGTCAATAAAGCTGGTTGTGAAGAGGAGGGGGAAGGAGGAAGTGAGATCCCGGAAATGGAGGCTGCACGTGGGTGTGTGGGTGAGGGGCAGCAGAGAGGGATTGTCTGTGCAGGGATGGCGGATCAGGAGTTCTTCTCATTTCCTGGAATATTAACCCTTCTACTGCCACTAAGATAGGTCTGTGTCTTCCCTGAGGGAACTACAAGGGCCAGCATGCCTGGTCTATTGCTGCATTTAATCATTATCATACAGGCTGTAAATATGTCTTGAATTGTAATTTGCACATGAATGCCCTCTGACCCCCCATCTCTGAGCCCCCCCATCTCTGAGCCCCATCTCTGACCCCCCCCCATCTCTGACCCCCCCACCTCTGACCCCCCATCTCTGAGCCCCCCCATCTCTGAGCCCCCCCATCTCTGAGCCCCCCCATCTCTGAGCCCCCCATCTCTGACCCCCCCCCCCATCTCTGAGCCCCCATCTCTGACCCCCCCCCCCCCATCTCTGACCCCCCCATCTCTCCGACCTGAGGCTACACGACGTGTCCCTCCGAGCTCCAGGTGTCGTATTTACTGCCTATCCCATAACCCATGAATGCGTAGAAAACAAAGGAGTGACCGCAGAAAACGACTTGAGTGGTCTGCCCCTTTCTTTTATATTTTTATTGCTTGCTTTGTTTTTGTATTATTAATCTTTATGTCTGAGTAATACGTCTATGTGTGTGCCCAGCTCTGGATACCCTGGAACTACAAGTCCCAAAGATGGTCCATACCGTAGACCAGACCTTATTGTCAACCTTCTAACCCCAGAGACACCCCTACAACAGATCAGGTCTTGGGCTACCTCTGCTAAAATTAATTTATTTGTGGTCAGTGAGAAGAATGCTCCTTACATTGGAGGTCAGTGAGAAGAATGTCCCTTACATTGGAGGTCAGTGGGAAGAATGTCCTTATATTGGAGGTCAGTGGGAAGAATGTCCTTATATTGGAGGTCAGTGGGAAGAATGTCCCTTACATTGGAGGTCAGTGGGAAGAATGTCCCTTACATTGGAGGTCAGTGGGAAGAATGTCCCTTACATTGGAGGTCAGTGGGAAGAATGCTCCTTACATTGGAGGTCAGTGGGAAGAATGCTCCTTACATTGGAGGTCAGTGGGAAGAATGCCCCTTACATTGGTGGTCAGTGGGAAGAATGTCCTTATATTGGAGGTCAGTGGGAAGAATGTCCCTTACATTGGAGGTCAGTGGGAAGAATGCCCCTCATGCTGGAGGTCAGTGGGAAGAATGCCCCTCACATTGGTGGTCAGTGGGAAGAATGCCCCTTACATTGGTGGTCAGTGGGAAGAATGCCCCTTACATTGGTGGTCAGTGGGAAGAATGCCCCTCACATTGGTGGTCAGTGGGAAGAATGCCCCTTACATTGGTGGTCAGTGGGAAGAATGCCCCTTACATTGGTGGTCAGTGGGAAGAATGCCCCTCACACTGGAGGTCAGTGGGAAGAATGCCCCTTACATTGGTGGTCAGTGGGAAGAATGCTCCTTACATTGGTGGTCAGTGGGAAGAATGCCCCTTACATTGGTGGTCAGTGGGAAGAATGCTCCTTACATTGGTGGTCAGTGGGAAGAATGCTCCTTACATTGGTGATCAGTGGGAAGAATGCCCCTCACACTGGAGGTCAGTGGGATGAATGCCCCTCACACTGGAGGTCAGTGGGAAGAATGCCCCTCACACTGGAGGTCAGTGGGAAGAATGCCCCTCACACTGGAGGTCAGTGGGAAGAATGCCCCTCACACTGGAGGTCAGTGGGAAGAATGCCCCTCACACTGGAGGTCAGTGGGAAGAATGCCCCTCACACTGGAGGTCAGTGGGAAGAATGCCCCTCACGCTGGAGGTCAGTGGGCAGAATGCCCCTCACGCTGGAGGTCAGTGGGCAGAATGCCCCTCACGCTGGAGGTCAGTGGGCAGAATGCCCCTCACGCTGGAGGTCAGTGGGCAGAATGCCCCTCACGCTGGAGGTCAGTGGGAAGAAGGCCCCTCACGCTGGAGGTCAGTGGGCAGAATGCCCCTCACGCTGGAGGTCAGTGGGCAGAATGCCCCTCACGCTGGAGGTCAGTGGGAAGAATGCCACCCACAAGCAGCTAAAAAGATCACTGGTGTCATGCTGCTGGCTTTGCCATGTGGCACTGGTACTGGAACCTTTTAGGCACCATTAGATGGGAGGTCAATCAGCCACAGCTCAAGGATCCCCTAGCAACCCTCTGGAAGAATTCTAGGGTTCCTTAGAAGCCTAGTTGAGAATGACTGCCATTGACTTCAGAGTGAGCCTGGGCATTCAGACACAACCCTTACACTCAATAATAGGGATCGACCGATTATCGGCAAAGCCAAAATATCGAGGGCAGATCTGCACTTTCCCTGTTATATAGGAATCGGACCCTGAGGTGACTGATAGTGCCGATATTTCGGAAATTGCTGTACCGGAGTGATGCCTGCAGCTAGAGGCATCACCCCGGTACCGGCATCCATAGCCGACGGCTGGCTGTCTTGTAATGACAACCAATGCGGCTGAGAAGCCACTCAGCTGTCATTACAAGGAGGACGTAACACCCCCCCCCCCCCCCCCGCAGCCTTCCGCGGCTCGCCCGGGTCTCCCCTCCCACTGGTAGACCCGGGCAACCAGCCTGCACGGCCGCCAAAGACCCGATCAAAGCCGGTGTTCCGTGAAAAAACCATACCCGTGAGAAAACCATACCCTCGTCACTTCCGGTTCAGCTACGGGGGGTATGGATTTCTCACAGTACTTACACTTGCGGCGCTTACATTAAAACAGCTTATCTCCAACATAAATCATCTCCGCTCTTCGCCCTGTCACTGCCCTCATCTCCGGTAATAAATATAAAAGCGGATCACGGAGCCGAGATCGCCGTCACATTTACATCTCATACTCCCGCCGCCGCTTTTATATTTATTACCGGAGATGAGGGAAGTTACAGCGATAGCAGAGGAGATGATTTATGTTGCAGCCGAAGTGTTTTAATGTACCCGCCGCAAGTTTAACATTAGACACAGTGCCGTGATAATTTCATGCCCACCGAGCATGCGCACTTGTCTAATTCTTTAATGTTCAATCACGTATCCGGGGCTCTGAGCATGCGCACTGCTGCGCTGCTCAGCTGTTTAAGACCGGAAGTGACGACTGTATGGTTTCTCCACGGGGTATGGTTTTTTAACGTTACACCGTATTCAGCTCTGATCGGGTCTCCATGTAAAAACCCGGAAGTGATGTCATAACATCACTTCCGGTTACTCGGTGCCAAATTCAAAATAATTACAGCATCCAAAACAGCCCAACTTGGCGTTTTGAATGATTTTAAGTGCAGAGGAGGGGTTTGGGGTCTTTTAGACCCCCAGATCCCTCCACAACAGTACCTATAAAAAAAAAAAAAAATGTTTTAACCACTTAAGCCCCGGAGGATTTGGCTGCTAAACGACCAGAGGGTATTTTGCGATTCGGCACTGCGTGACTTTAACGGACAATTGCGCGGTCGTGCGACGCTGTACCTAAACGAATTTGGCGTCCTTTTTTTCCCACAAACAGAGCTTTCTATTGGTGGTATTTGATCACCTGTGCGATTTTTTGATCACGCGCTATAAACAAAAAAAGAGCGTAAATTTTGCAAAAATAGCAATATTTTTCCCTTTTTTTTATATGAAATTCCCCCAAAAAAAATGTAAAAATCAAAATTTTTTAATATTTTCGGCCAATTTGTTTTATGCTACCTATGTTTGGTAAAAAAAATCGCAAAAAGCGTATTTTGATTGGTTTGCGCAAAAGTTATTGCGTTTACTAACAAAGGGAAAGATTTCTGTCATTTTTGTTGTTTTTTTTTTAACGCGTAATGGCGGCGATCTGCGATTTTTTTTTTTTTTTTGCGGTACTGCGACATTGCGGCGGACAGATCGGACCCTTGACTGACATTTTTGACACTTTTGGGGTTACCAGTGACATTTCTACAGTAATCAGTGCTATACATATGCACTGTTACTGTAAAAATACACTGGTAGTGAAGGGGTTAACTTTATTTGAGAGGGAGGGGCTGTGTGTGTCCCTAGGGGCGTGATTCTAACTGTGATTGGCTGTGGCTTCAACTGTATGCAGAGTGATCAATGGATTTACATAGTAGATCCATGTGATCATCTCTCATACAGAGAGGAGAATGACAGGCAGCTTGTTTACACAAGCTGCCTGACTTTCTCCCTCTCCCCCGCCGATCGCAGAGTGGCCGGCGGCGATCGGGTCCGCCGGTCACACGCGCGGGGGGGTCCGTGACCACGCGGGAGCGCGCCTCCGGCGGCGCGCGCTCAGCCCCTCACTTTGCCTGTGAGGGGCTGACCGCCGCCGTAGATAGTCGTGCGGCGGTCGGCAAGTGGTTAATGTACGCTAATATCGGCCGATACTGATATGCGATGACCAAAGTATCGGTATCGGCAATAAAAAATCAGTCGATCACTACTCAATAACAGTCATTTTTTGGACCCCCCCAGGGAGCATGTAAGGACAGCGGAAAGGTAAGTATAATATGGAAGGAACCACTCACATGCAAGTTTGGTTTGTTGCATTGTCCATGTATTTTCCATGGTCCCTCAAGGTGGGTGCTGCGTGCAGCCTGTCCTTCATATGATTAGCTATGCATTGCAGTACATGTGCATAATGAGGTGCTATTGTAAACACAAGTAGAGTGTACGAATGTGTAAAAAAAAAAAAAAAAAAAAATGGAAAATTTCTTATTTTCTGCAATTGCTTGTACGCTGTACTTGTGTTTAGTATCGCCATATACACGAGTAAAGTGGCGCACAGCCTTTCATGTTACGCCTTCATTCTAAAAAGCCTTGCATTCTTTTCATAGAATGCAAAGAGTTCTGTGATTGAAGGAGGTGCATGACACATGGATGAACATGACAACCTCTCCCCCCTTCAATCACCGATCGCTCCTCACCCTCAAAGAATAAAAAGACCTTTGGAATGCAATAGAGAAGGTGCCAAGTGAGATACCATTTTTTTAACACTGGGTACAAGTACCGATCCTTCTTTTTTTTTATGTAATGCCGATACAAGTTACCGATACCTATCGTCTAGGAAGAGTAAATAGAGGGTTGGTTTGGAAGGTGGTGACGCTGGAGTGAAGGCAGCATAGGGGGGGGTGAGTGAGAGCAGGGTGTGGGGGGGGGTATGTGAGAGCAGGGTGTGGGGGGGGGGTATGTGAGGGCAGGGTGGCGGTGGAGTAAGGGGGTATGTGAGGGCAGGGGGGGGAGTAGGGGGGTATGTGAGGGCAGGGGGGGGAGTAGGGGGGTATGTGAGGGCAGGGGGGGGAGTAGGGGGGTATGTGAGGGCAGGGGGGGGTAGGGAGGAAAGTGAGGGCCGGGGGAGTAGGGGGGTAAGTGAAGGCAGGGTGGGGGGGTTGGTAAGTGAGGGTGGGGTGGAGTAGGGGGTATGTGGGGACAGGGTGGTAGGGGGGGAAGTGAGGGTGGGGGGGGGAGTAGGGGGGTATGTGAGGGCAGGGTGGATGGGAGTAGGGGAGAAGTG
This sequence comes from Pelophylax lessonae, assembly GCF_965119305.1. Taxonomy (NCBI): domain Eukaryota; kingdom Metazoa; phylum Chordata; class Amphibia; order Anura; family Ranidae; genus Pelophylax; species Pelophylax lessonae. Next base: position 21,836,683 of record NC_138775.1, on the reverse strand, counting down.
AGGGCAGGGTGGGGCATGGTAAGTGAGGGTAGGGGGGGGGTAAGTGAGGGCAAGGTGGGGGTTGGTAAGTGAGGTTAAGGTGGGGGGGGGAGTAGGGGGCAAACTGAGGGCTGAGCTGAGGGGGAGGTAAGTCAGGGTGGGGAGGGTAGTAGGGGGGTAAGTGAGGGCAGGGTGGGGGGTTGGTGAGGGTGGGGTGGAGTAGGGGGGGTATGTGAGGGCTGGATGGGGGGGGGGGAGTAGGGGGGTATGTGAGGGCAGGGTGGGGGTTGGTAAGTGGGGGCAGGGTGGTGGAGAGTAGGGGGGAAAGTGAGGGCAGGGTAGTTGAGGGTGTGGTGGGATAGGGGCTGGGGTAGGATAGGGGTTGAGGGCTGGGGTGGTTGGGATGCAGCTTGGGGAGCCTGGGACCAGATGAGCACTGCTGATATACAGTATCTGGTCTTGGCCTTTCCTCCTGGGCAACAGGGGATAGGGGGACTCAGTTGGGGGGGCCAGAGGTAGAGCGGGCGGGGACTCCAAAATTCTATGCACCAATGAGCTAATCCCCTGCTGTGCAGCTTTAAAAAAAAAAACACTTTTCCAGGTCCCCTATGTTCAGTGGGTTTCGGGGGACAGAAAGCAGACAATTTACCCACTTTCAGGTTTAGACGGATTAATCCGCAGCAGCACTCCCGACCTGTACTGATATAGAAGAGGCCGGCCTACAATGTAATTGTGTGGAGTGCTGCTGCGGATTGCTCTGCTTAACCTGAAAGTTGGTAAACAGTCCGCTGTCTGTCCCCCGGCATACACTGAACATAGGGGACCCAGGGAAGTTTTTTTTTTTTTTTTTTCGTTAAATAGCTGGGAGGATTAGATTGTTTGTCCACAGAAGTTTGGAGTCCCCATCCACTCTACCTTCCGCCCCCCCACTGAGTTTGCAGAGCCGAGCCAGGACAGTAGGGTGACAGCTGGCGGGAGGGTAGGAGGAAGTGGGAAAGGGAATCCCACGGACAGCTGAAATGTCATTGGCTGCTAAGGACATGGTGGCCCCGCTCCTTAACAACCGATAATTGACGACGTTCTTTTCTTTACATTTCAGCTGTTAGTGGGGAAATCCCACTGAAAAAACGGAGCCAGAAGGTATTGGTTTCGGGTATCGGAGCATTTGCACGAGTACCGATACCCAAGCAAATGCCTAGCACCGGTACAACTCTAGTACTTTGGCCGTACTTCAGCTTTAACCTCTTGCTGTTGACGTAACGCGTAAGTACGGCGACAAAGAGGGTGCGCTTTAAAGCTGACACTTCACACATGTGTCCATGGGTGGCAGAGATTTCTGTGCTGAGAACGTGCCCACCCCACGCTGCCAGTGCAGAGACTGATCTGTCAAACATAGCTCTTGGTCACTGCTGATGATTGGTAGCTGGACCCTGTTGATAGGACGCTAGGGCTTGGTAGGAAGTGGGTTAACAAAAGCTTCAGATTTAAAGATTTAAAAATGTTTTGATTTTTAGGGCTTGTTCACAGCAGTGGTGGTTGGGGGGGCGGCAGTAACACCCAGTGGTTGAGCCACAGCTTTACTGCTCCCTAGCTGCTAACTCCCCCCCCCCCCCCCCCCCCTTAGCTGCAGAGGCAGCAGACAGCGGTGTACACATTAGTGATTGAACCAATTTGGTTTTTCGTTGCCAATACTGATACCGATATTTTGGTCATCGGATATCGGTATCGGCCGATATTGCCTGATATTTTCGTACGAAAATTACATTTTTTATCTTTTTTACTTGACAGGTACTCTTGTGGCTGAATCTGGGGTCCAGATAAAAGACCCCAAACCCCTCCTCTTCACTTACAAGCATTCAAAACGGCAAGTTTGAATGCTGTCATTTTTTTAATCTAGCACCGAGTACCCGGAAGTGATGTCATGACATCACCTCTGGGTTTTTCCATGGAGACCCGATCAGAGCCGAATGATCGGCTCTTCGGCGGCCGTGCAGGCTGGGTCCCCGAGTCTCCCGGTGGGAAGGGAGACCCGGGCGAGCCGCGGAAGGTGGTGGGAGGGGAGGGGTCGTCCCCCTCCCGCTTCTTGTAATGAAAGCCGCAGTACACATGCCCCCCCCCCCCCTTCCCCCCAATGCTATGCCTGTTGAACACCACTGATTCAAGTGAATAGGGTCACTCTGCAAGTGCCCTGAAACCACGTGCAATGCAGTGCATTACTAAGGGCTCATTGCAACAGTGAAGAGGTGTTATATTGCGTCCTCACCACCTGCCAAATGCTTTCTGAAGAAGGATATGAATGGGGATTGCTCTTCAGAGAGCAAAGCTCATGTGAATGAGCCCTTAAAGATTGGGTTTAGACCTACGTGAAAGTAGACCTTTAGCCAGAAAACAAATAATTTAAGATTTACTGTTGCTGAAGGGAGAAGAAAGCAACAGGAATGACACAGACTGTGCTGAGGGAACACATTTATTAAGCAATTTTCTTTCCTTCAACTACAGGTCGAAGGAAAGAAAATTGCTAGATTCTGACTGTGTTGAATCTCTCCCGCAGCACTATTGTGTTCTGCCAGCTGGGAGCCTACCCCACTGGCACAATACAATGATTACTACTGGTGTCTAAAGCCGCCAGTGGTGGTCTGGCAAAAAAAAAAAAAACCCAACAGGCTGGTAAAGTCAATCAAAGGACTAAAGCCCCGTACACACGTACCGATTGTCGGCCGTAAATATTCGGCCGCCAAACGATCGGCCGATTGTCGGCTTGTTAGTATGATGCTTCCGACAGCCAACAGCGCATTTTCGGCCGAACAGAATCTGTCCTGCAGGCATTAAAATTTTTGTACGCCGACAACAGAACAGCCGATTGTTCACCAGTCAGTACAGAATTTGGCCGACAAACAGCCGATTAGCACGACTTGGCTTGCTCAGAAAAGAAAAAAGACAAGGAAAGTTAACCATCACATGACATCACTTCTGCAGTCGGCTGTTGTTGGCCGACAAAATTCGTTTGCAGTCTTTTGCAGTTTTCAGCCGACAGGACAGCACCGGGCAAAAGACGGCCGATCGTTCGGCTGACAATCGGTACGTGTGTACGGGGCTTTACTTCAGTACAACCAGCCTGCCCATAGACCAATTAACATTCCCCCCGTTCCTGCTGAACCAGCTGAATTTCGATCCTTTTGTGGCTGGCTTTAGGAAGAGAGAAAAAAAGCAGGGGAGGTGACAGGACAAATTCTGATGCCAGGGAGACACAAAAAAAACCAGTTAAACTTGCAAGGGTAGTGTCTTATCTTATCTCCCTGATACTCTCTCTTTTTTTTCAGCCTTCCTCTCTAGCTGAGCCAAGACATGCAATCAAGGCTGGAAATATACCTTCTCTATGTAGAGAGAGGGCAGTGACTGCTCTGGGCTTCAACAAAATGGCAGCCTCAAGCAAGAAGGGACAGGAGCAATGCTGGAGGCAATTTACAGCACACACTAATTTTAGCACTATTATTAATGTGGAATGTATGTACTTTTAACCACGTAAGATTTACCCCCCTTCATGACCAGGCCATATTTTTTTTTTTTTTGCAATGCAGCATTACCTTACTTTGTCAATTGCGCAGTCATGCAACGCTGTACCTAAATAGAAATTGATGTCTTTTTTTTTTTTTTCCCCTCACAAATAGAGCTTTCTTTTGGTGGTATTTGATCACCTCTGCGGTTTTTCATTTTTTGCGCTATAAACAAAAAAAGGCCGACAATTTTGAAAAAAAAAAAAATAATAATTTTTACTTTCTGCTATCAAACATTCCCAATAAAAACATTTTAAAAATCACATTTCTTCATCAGTTTAGGCCAATATGTATTCTGCTACATATTTTTGATAAAGAAATCCCAATAAACGTATATTAATTGGTTTGCACAAAAGTTAAAGCGTATACAAACTGAAATGTTTATTTATATTTATACTACTAATAGCGGCGATCAACGACTTATAGCAGGGCTGCGATATTGTGACGGACAATCAGGCACTAACTGACGCTTTTGGCACTTTGTGGGAAACGGGGACACTAATACAGTGATCACTGTACTAATGACACTGGCTGGGAAGGAGTTAAACATCTAGGGCAATCAAAGGGTTAAATGTGTGCCTAGCCAGTGTTTTTGTGTACTATGTGCTGCTTTTACTTTGCAGGAAAACAAACTGCAGCAAATCCCCGCTGTCAGGACGGAGCTCTGCCTTGTTTACATATGCAGAGCTCCATCCAGCCTGTCTCCTCGCTGATCAGTGGGTGCTGGTGGTCATCCATTGGCCGGCACCAGTGATCAGCTTCTGCTGTGACTAATCACAGCAGTAGCGGCACGCCGGTGGCGCGTGTGCGTGCCCCCTACCTGGAAGAGCAGAATCATGTATGTATATGTGTGTGTGTGTGCGCATGTATGTATGTGTGTGTATGTATGTGTATATATGTATATATATATATATATATATATATATATATATATATATATATATATATATATATATATATATACACATACATACATACAATGTGTGTGTGTGTATGTGTATATATATATATATATATATATATATATATATATATACACATACAGTGTGTGTGTGTGTGTGTGTGTATGTATGTATGTATATATATATATATATATATATATATATATATATATATATATATATATATATAATCACACACACACGTCATGTTAGGGGAGGATGGGGGGGTTCTGTGTAGAAGAACGAGAAGTATAATACAATGCCAAGGCACTAACCCCCAAAAATTCATATTAAAAAAAAAAAAAAATGGGGACCTCCCACCCTATACCCCAAATGGGGCGAAAAGGCTGGAGAAAATATAGGGGGTTAAATTGTGCCAGGCATAAATCCACAAATATATAAAAAACAGAACAGTTTTTATTGATACAGCAAAAACGCCACAATCTACGTTTTTCTTAAAGTTAAAAAAGTGTATCCAACATGACACAGTCAGGTACACGCGACGTGGGTAACTTAGGACCGACGCGTTTCGCCTTATTAAAGGGCTTCTTAAGGATCCAAGTATAAAGAATTAACACCACTACAAATATAGAGATATAATTACCAAACAGGTATAATATTACAAAAAATACAAATTCACATATATGTGTGTGTGTGTGTGTATGTATGTATGTATGTGTATATATATATATATATACAGTGGGTACGGAAAGTATTCAGACCCCCTTAAATTTTTCACTCTTTGTTATATTGCAGCCATTTGCTAAAATCATTTAGGTTCATTCTTCTTCCTCATGAATGTACACATAGCACCCCATACTGACAGAAAAACACAGAATCGTTGACATTGTTGCAGATTTATTAAAAAAGAAAAACTGAAATATCACATGGTCCTAAGTATTCAGACCCTTTGCTGTGACACTCATATATTTAACTCAGGTGCTTTCCATTTCTTCTGATCATCCTTGAGATGGTTCTACACCTTCATTTGAGTCCAGCTGTGTTTGATTATACTGATTGGACTTGATTAGGAAAGCCACACACCTGTCTATATAAGACCTTCCAGATCACAATGCATGTCAGAGCAAATGAGAATCATGAGGTCAAAGGAACTGCCTGAAGAGCTCAGAGACAGAATTGTGGCAAGGCACAGATCTGGCCAAGGTTACAAAAAGATTTCTGAGCACTTAAGGTTCCTAAGAGCACAGTGGCCTCCATAATCCTCAAATGGAAGACGTTTGGGACGACCAGAACCCTTCCTAGAGCTGGCCGTCCGGCCAAACTGAGCTATCGGGGGAGAAGAGCCTTGGTGAGAGAGGAAAAGAAGAACCCAAAGATCACTGTGGCTGAGCTCCAGAGATGCAGTCAGGAGATGGGAGAAAGTTGTAGAAAGTCAACCATCACTGCAGCCCTCCACCAGTCGGGGCTTTATGGCAGAGTGGCCCGACGGAAGCCTCTCCTCAGTGTAAGACACATGAAAGCCCGCATGGAGTTTGCTAAAAAACACCTTAAGGACTCCAAGATGGTGAGAAATAAGATTCTCTGGTCTGATGAGACCAAAATAGAACTTTTTGGCCATAATTCTAAGCGGTATGTGTGGAGAAAACCAGGCACTGCTCATCACCTGTCCAATACAGTCCCAACAGTGAAGCATGGTGGTGGCAGCATCATGCTGTGGGGGTGTTTTTCAGCTGCAGGGACAGGACGACTGGTTGCAATCGAGGGAAAGATGAATGCGGCCAAGTACAGGGATATCCTGGACAAAAACCTTCTCCAGAGTGCTCTGGACCTCAGACTGGGCCGAAGGTTTACCTTCCAACAAGACAATGACCCTAAGCACACAGCTAAAATAACGAAGGAGTGGCTTCACAACAACTCCGTGACTGTTCTTGAATGGCCCAGCCAGAGCCCTGACTTAAACCCAATTGAGCATCTCTGGAGAGACCTAAAAATGGCTGTCCACCAACGTTTACCATCCAACCTGACAGAACTGGAGAGGATCTGCAAGGAGGAATGGCAGAGGATCCCCAAATCCAGGTGTGAAAGACTTGTTGCATCTTTCCCAAAAAGACTCCTGGCTGTATTAGATCAAAAGGGGGCTTCTACTAAATACTGAGCAAAGGGTCTGAATACTTAGGACCATGTGATATTTCAGTTTTTCTTTTTTAATAAATCTGCAACAATGTCAACAATTCTGTGTTTTTCTGTCAGTATGGGGTGCTATGTGGACATTCATGAGGAAGAAGAATGAACTTAAATGAGTTTAGCAAATGGCTGCAATATAACAAAGAGTGAAAAATTTAAGGGGGTCTGAATACTTTCCGTACCCACTGTATATATATATATATATTTCAATACATACACATATCCATAATAGCATGAAAGAGGAGGGAGATACAGTGCAAAAACAAAAAGGGGGGGGGGGGGGGGGGGAGGAACAGGGAAGTTCTACTAATAACTGGGGCAAAAACCTTCAAACCATAACATTTTAAAAAAATTAACATTTTATAATACATAAAAGGTAAGTGCTGGAAAGCAACATAAAAATAAGACTTCAGCTGTGTGTAATTATTGCTTGTTGTACGCAAATGTCTCTACCATCTTAACCACTTGCCGACCAGCCGCCTCAGTTATACGGCGGCAGGTTCCCTGGGGGTCGTGCGCCAGCCCCCATTCACCACAGGGGGTGCCGATGCATGAGGCCGGTGGCCGCGATTGCCGCCGGGCATCCGCGATCGCTCCCTGTGGAGAGAGAACGGCGGACTGCTGATGTAAACACAGCAGACCTTTTTCTCAGTAATCAACAAAGAGCTCCTGTGTTTCTCCAACTTAGAAACACAGGTCCCTGTGTTGATTCCACAAGCCCATCCCCCTCACAGTTAGAAAACACCACCTAGGCTCACATTTAGCCCTTTGATTACCCCTGCTATTAACCCCTTCCCTGCCTTTGTCTACTACAGTAACGGTGCATATTTGTAGCTGTCACTGGTCCCCCCCCCCCCCCCCAAAATGTCAGGTAGGGGTCTGATCTGTCCGCCCAATGTCACAGTACTGCTAAGAATCGCAGATCGCCACCATTACTAGTAAAAAATAAATAAAAATGACATATCTTTCCCCTAGTTTTTAGACACGATATTTTTTGCGCAAACCAATCAATCTACGCTTATTGTGATTTTTTTTTTTTTTTTTTTTTTTTTACCAGAAATGTGTAGCAGAATACAAATTGGCCTAAAATGATAAAAAAAATTAGATTTCATTTTTTTTTTTAGCGCCGGTTCACACTACCGCGACGCTACTTCCCGGGGCGACCTCCGAGATCGCGGTGTGAGCAGCGCGCCGCGACCTCGGAGCGGCCGCCACAGACTTCATAACATTGAAGTCTATGGCGGTCGCCTCCTGGTCGCCCCAAAGAAGCTCCGGACCCTTTTTCTAGGTCAGAGCGACTTGTGTCGCTCCTATTAGAACAGGTCCGCAGCTTCCCTATGGGAGGCGACCTGTGAGGCGACCAGGTCGCCTCACAGGTCGCCCTAGTGTGAACCGAGGCTTATTGGGAATGTTATAAAGCAGGAAGTGAAATATTGTTTTGTGTTTTTTTTTGTTTTTTTATAGCGCAAAAAATAAAATCGCACAGGTTCTCAAATACCACCAAGAGAAAGCTCTATTTGTGGGGAAAAAAAAAGGAAAAAAAAGGACATCCATTTTAATAAAGTACAGCAACGCACACAACCACGCAATTGTCAGTTAAAATAACGCAGTGCCGAATCGCAAAAAAAATGGCCTGGGCATTAAGGGGGAAAATCTTCCGGTCCAGAAGTGGTTAAGCGTCTGTTAGGCTGACCTTATACTGAATCCTGTTTTCCCCTCTTCTCTTTTCAGGTCGGGTATTACATTCGGAAATGGCCTTAAAGTCTTTCATCCAAGTGTTCAATAGAATTAAAAATTAAAGCATCCCTTCCTTCAGCCGGAGCAATTTGCAGCCACGTGTTTTGTTCAAGCAACAGCCGAGCTTGGAAATTGAAAGACTTGAAAGGTTTAGGAGGAAAATCACCCGGGCAGCGCTTGCATTCCGCTCGGCGTAGAGCAAACACACCGTGTAGTCATAGCATCGGTGGCCGGCTGCCAGTTTCCAGTGGTAATAATGAACTCCGTGTCAGATTAGCATTTCAATGCTAAGATTTTTGTCCAATACGGGATTAGGACTCGCAAACCACGCAGGTTAAATCCTTCGACGTCTCCATACCCAGAAAGCAAGCCTCCAAGAGCCTCCGCGGCTTTGCGTTACAAAGTTCAACTCTGAATGTGTCAGATCCTGATGTGACCGATAAAAGGCCACGCTTGTTTTTACACCTAGTGTAGGGGAAAAAAAACCACAATGCTCTTTTGGGTGTAATATTTAGACGTCTTACTTATTTTACTTTTAAAAAAATTTAGGGTATTTTTTTACTATTGGAAAATCTTCCAGTTTTTTTTTTTTTTAAAGCTTAGAAGTTTAAAAAGAGAGAAATACATGGTTACAAATATCTTTTCTTTGCAGAAGTTTTTTTCTTTTACTTGAATTAGATAATAAAAGACTTGAAAGCGTTACATTTTAGTAAGATTTAGTCATGGATGGCGCCAACAACTATGGGTTTAGCAACGAAGAGGAGGAAGGCAAAGGCGCGGGTGACACCGTACAGCCGCCAATTCCGGCTCTTCAGCTGAAGAGGAGGAAGTTAATTCTTCATCTAGATCTGAATAACACCATCCTGGTATCTGATACAGCCACCGGGCAAGGGCCAAAGGAAGCACTTAATTCCTACCTGAGCACTGTTGCCTGGGGGCAGATAGGCAACACAGGTAGGTGTATTTTTTTTTTTTTATTGTGCCAACAAAATTTGTAGTGCTTTACAGAATACATAGAGGTTGATTTACTAAAACTGGAGAGTGCAAAATCTGGTGCAGCTGTGCATGGTAACCAATCCGCTTCTAACTTCAGCTTGCATAGTAATGGGCCATACACGCTATACAATTGTCTTTAGATTTTTTCCTTAAGATTTACCAAAACCATATAATATGAGGTTAGACCTAAACACTTTCAATTTGTATGCAATCAGGCAGGCCCTTGCACTACATAGTTGAAGGTAAATCTAAAGGAAATCTAACAACAAAAGTTGTATAGTGTGTATCCAGCTTTAAGCCCCGTACACATGCGTCGAAAATTGGCAGGGAATTTTCTGCCAACGTCCGATCTGCTGATTTCCGGCTTGTTAGTATGATGCTTCCGACAACCAACTCCGACTTTTCGGCCGAAAAAAATCTGGTGTGCAGGCTATAAAATTTTTGTTGGCCGTCAACATAACGGCCGATTTTCGTGCAGTCAGTACAGATTTCGACAGGGAAAAAATCTGATGAGCAAGTCTGGGCATGTTCAGCGAAGAAAGAACACAAAGAAAGCAAACCAACACATGACATCACTTCTGAAGTAGAATTTTGTTGGGCGAGAAAATTCGTGTGCAGTCTAGGCACATTCCAACCAACAAAACACAACTCTGGTCAAAAGACGGACGATCGGTCGGCCGATAATCGTTGCGTGTGTACGGGGTTTCAGTCAGGTTGAAAAAAGTCCATCTGGCTCAACCAATAAAAAAAACAGTAATGAAAACTCAACCATACAATCCCATATACACAATCCTATACCCAGAGTTGATCCAGAGAAAGGCAAAAAATCCCAGTAAAGCCTCATCCAATTTGCTACAGCAGGGGAAAAAATTCCTTCCTGATCCACCGAGAGACAATCGGATATTCCCTGGATCAACTTTACCTATAAATATTAGTATCCACTTATATTAAAAACACCAAGGAAATAATCCAGGCCTTTTTTAAAGCTTGTTCAATCAAACTTTGACAAAACCTGGAAGCTGATTGGCTACCATGCACAGCTGCACAAGACTTTGCATTCCCCAGATTTAGTAAATCAATCCCATAGGACCATGCTTTTCAGCCTTGCCTTCGACGAAGCTTACAGTCTAGTACAGCAATTCTCAACCAGGTTCCGTGGAACCATAGGGTTCCTCCAGAGGTTGCTTGGGGTTCCTTGAACTGTGGTTGATTGACCTCTAATCTTATGATGCCTTCATAATTCTGGGTCGAACACCATTTGGCAAAGCCAGCGGCATGACACCAATGATCTTATATGGTGCATCTGTGCTTGGTAACCAATCCGCTTCTAACTTCAGCTTGTTCAATCAAACTTTGACAATAAAACCTGAAAGCTGATTGGCTACTATGCACAGCTGCACCAGACTTTGCACTCCCCAGTTTTAGTAAATCAATCCCATATGGACCATGCTTTTCAGCCTTGCCTTCGATGAAGCTTACAGTCTAGTACAGCCATTCTCAACCAAGTTCCGTGGAACCGTAGGGTTCTTCCAGAGGCTGCTTGACCTCTAATCTTATGGTGCCTTCATAATTCTGGGTCGGACCCCATTTGGCAAAGCCAGCGGCATTACACCAATGATCTTTTTAGATGTCTTCCAAGGTGGCATTCTGATAACCACTGTAAGGGAGGCCATGCTTACTACTGGCCACCAATTTAAGGGGCATTTTTTCCCCACTGACCATCAACATAGGGGGAATTTTCCCATTTGCCCTGCCTGAATCGTTTTAGCAGGAGTTCCCCAAGACCTGAAAATGTATTCCAAGGGTTCCTCTGGTGTAAAAAGATTGGCAAAGGCTGCTCTAATGTCTTTGCTACAGTCATATAGACTTTGCACTCCCCACTTTTAGTAAATCAGTCCCTTAGGACCATGCTTTTCAGCCTTGCCTTCGATGAAGCTTACAGTCTAGTACAGCCATTCTCAACCAGGTTCCGTGGAACCGTAGGGTTCCTCCAGAGGTTGCTTGGGGTTCCTTGAACTGTGGTTTATTGACCTCTAATCTTATGGTGCCTTCATAATTCTGGGTCGAACACCATTTGGCAAAGCCAGTGGCATGACACCAATGATCTTTTTAGATGTCTGCAAAGGTGGCATTCTGATAACCACTGTAATGGAGGCCATGCTTCCTACTGGCCACCAATTTAAGGGGCATTTTTTCCCACTGACCATCAACATAGGGGGAATTTTTCCATTTCCCTGCCTGAATAGTTTTAGCAGGGGTTCCCCAAGACCTGAAAATGTATCCCAAGGGTTCCTCTGGTGTAAAAAGTTTGGCAAAGGCTGCTCTAATGTCTCTGCTACAGTCATATATAGATACGCAGTCAAGGGCCACTTTTGGTCAAACCAAGTAAGCCAAGAAGCTAGTTTTTTAAAAGCTCAGTCAGACATTGCATTCTCCATATGTCTCTCATTACAAATTTTCATTAAAAAAAAAAACTTTATTGCTTTCAATGTGCCTATCCAAGGGTCATTCTCTTTAAAGTGATGTTGACCTGGCCCAAAACATTTCTAAGCAGCAGTGTTTACATATGTGGACATTTTGTGGTGCCTTCAAGTGCCCGTGTTAGTTCTAAGCTCATCCCCTCTGGAGCATATAGTATGTTAGACCCTGGCTGCAAATGGGGTCTTAACTTCTCACACTTAAAGCACATTTATATAGCTGCAAGCTTAGGGAAAGTGCAGCTGTCGTCGTGGATGGGATCTCAGGACACAGCCCGTGACAAAGCAATCACAGGACAGCTGACTAAAATTCGGGACAGTTGGCAAGCATGTTCTTCCCTTAAAGGGAGTCTTCAGGATGGTCCCATAAAGTGCAGGGTCCTCTTTTTCTGATCTTTTAATGGAAGTGGCTGTACCTAAATGATACAAACAGCTGGCGCCAGCACCACTGCATGCACCATTATTCTGTGAATAAAGAGGTGATGCCTCTTCAGGGGACAGGCCCAGGACACCCTAGACCAGCCTCTCTCAACCTTTTTGACACAGAGGACCCCTTAAAAAAAAAAAAAAAAAAAAACGATCCAATCTCAGGGAACCCCTGCTAAAAATGATTATATCTGCAACTTATGATACATTCGTGTGATGGTCAGTGGGAAGAATGCTTCTTACACTTGTCTTCATTGGGAAGAATTCCCTCCTGACAGATAGCTAAAAGGATCAATGGTGTCAGTGGGAACTTATCTCAGAGGCAGAAATCTCTGATTGCTCAAGGAACCCCTAGCAACCTCTAAAGAAACGCTAGGGTTCCACAGAACCCCGGTTTGAACAACCCTACCTAAGACTCCCAGTATCTCATCAGTCATACAGGTTGAATGACACTAGCAGTCATTAAACCTGGAAGATTAAGGACATTCTGTGGTGAAACAGAAGTACTTCGAAGGACAACTCTGGATTGAAGGTGAGTCTGACCTGGCTTTTTATGTTTAGATTTCAATATTTTATTGAAGTAATGAGACCATGTTAAATAAGGCACAATTTTTTAACCTAAGTGCAAACAAATGTGAAGTGGAATACAAGTACAGGAAAGTGTGTCCCTCAAGATAATCGGAAACATAGGATCTCCTAACATTAACCAGGGAAATCTCAACATTAAATAGGTCTCGGTAGAAGTATCAGTAGGGACAACAAGACAGTATATAAGAATATGAATTATCGATATGGACAAAGAGTAAATTTCTTATCCACTAGGGATTGCCTACATGATATCTCATCAAAACCATTTCGTTATGTGGTACTGGTAATGGTTATGTTACAGGGAAAAAAAGATAGGGGGTGGGGAAAGGAGGGGGGAAAAAAGGGACCAGGAAAAGGAACCCGTACAGTGGGGTTCCTTTTCCTGGTCCTTTTTTTTTTTTTTTTCTATGAGTATCATCCGTGTAGAACTATATGTTCCATCAGAGTATTTTGCATTATTGAAGAAATCATAAAAACCAAACAACCAAAGGGGCCTTTCATGTGACAAGATAGTTCAAAATGTATAAGTGTAAGGGATCTCTATAGAAAATTAAGTTTAGATGGTATAAAAGAGTCAAGCTGATTATATTGGTATATTTAATTAAAGGGCATTTGCAACGTGTCTTTAAAATATTGTAAAGAGTGTGGTTGGTCACTAATGAGGTATTCATCTATCCTAAAAAGCCCCTTCTTAAGCCACCATAGAAATGGCAGCAGAGTTAATCCGGGATAGAATTCAGGATTACAGAACAAGGGGGCCAGTTGGGGTATGTGGATGTGACCGGGTTTACAATGTTTTACTAAATCCCAAACTGCTAGGTAATGGGACAGAGTAGGACATAGGGAAGACGGCTAGGAAGCCACATTAATGAACCAATGGCAAAAGGGTGACACGCGAGAGCTTCAATAGAGACCCAAAGGGGTGTGGATCCCTTGGCCAATGTATAGGAAAGCTGAGTTATTTAAGTAGCTTGATAATAAGCTTGTAAATTGGGGAGGCCATGCCCACCACTCTATTCCAAGACATATAACGTCAATTTATTCATTCTGGGTTTTTATTGCCCCAATAAAAGCGAAGAACTTCTGATTGTAAATGCTGTAGATCTCCCTCAGAGAAAGTCCTGAGAGTTGGGAAAATTGGTGTAGGTAGTTTGAGGGTTAGTGACATACATGAGGGCATCGTCGGCAAACAAGAGGCATTTATGTTCCTGTTGCCAACAACATATGCCATGTATACTAGGATAGGATCAAATTGCTTTGGCTAAAGGTTCAATCGCCAATGCAAATAGGAATGGAGAAAGTGGGCAACCCTGTCGTGTTCCACGTCAGATAGGAAAACGAGAGCGACCCTAAAACCCCAAACGGAAACCGGGGCTGACGGAGTGCTATAAAGCCTTTTCAATAGTGAAATAAAGTGGAGCCAAATCCAAAGGCCTCTAGAGTGGTAAATTAAATAATCCCAATTTAGGCTATCAAAGGCCTTATGAAGGTCATGACAAAGGAGAAGTAATTCCCTAGATAAGGGAGTATCCCATTTGGAGTGTACCGTAGAGATCCCTGCTATAGCCCGACGGATCTGATCCAACCAGTGTTAATTTCGTCGACTAAAACCGACCAAAACTTTTTCGTCGACTAACACAATTCAGATGACTAAAATACGACTAAAACTAAAATGGCATTTTAGTCAAAAGACTAACTAAAACTAAATCGAAATTTGCTGCCAAAAATTAACACTGGTGCATGCTCAAAGCATAAATAATAACATAAATAATAACATATTAGATTTTTCACTCCAGGACCAGCAGTAGTATATAATGAGTTTGGAAGTTGTAGAGAAATGCTTAAATAATGCATTACAAATTACTATTGAACTACACCCATTTGATTATAGATGACTAAAATGAGTTTTAGTCGACTAAAATATACTGGAGTTTTAGTCGACTAAATACGACTAAAACACTTGCAGAAGACTAAAATGGGACTAAAACTAAAATGCCATTTTAGTCCTAAGACTAAGACTAAAACTAAATTGAAATTTGCTGCCAAAATTAACACTGGATCCAACGTTTGGCGTTCATTTATAAAGCTGGATTGATATTTATGGCTTTATTGTGTTAGAAATGTACCTAACCGTAAAGCTAGAAGTTTCGTCAGAATTTTTAAGTCACAATCAATGAAATAGGGCGGTAGTTAAAGATGTCAGTGGAGTCTTTATTCGCTTTGGGTACGATTCTAATGAAGGCCCTATTTTCATCAAAAGGAACCTCTCTACTGTTGCGCAGGAAATTAGAATAGAGAGCCAATTGAGGAGACAACTGTTCAGAAATTTTTTTATAATACTTATTGAGGAGACCGTCTTCACTTTTAATGGGTTGGTCCATGAGTTCCCTATGGGATTTTGTGAGAGACGGTAAAGCTAAGGTATGCAGGAAACTACTAATGGAAGCAGAAACAGGACCCTGACATGAGTTGTATAGTTTGGTTTAAAATTCTTGAAGAATTTTAAGGGGCTTTTGAGAAAGATTGCCTCCTGAGAGTCTAGTTTTCAGGAGAGCTGTATATGTGTGTTTATGGGTAAGTTTACATGCCACCACGAACCCGGTCGGTCACGCCAGTTATAAAAAATGTATGGTTAGCCCAGCGTAGGTATTTCTCCGCCTTTGCAGTAAGCAAATATTATGTTCCGTGCGGACCTGTTCAAGTTTATACAAAAGATCAGGGTGGGGGGAATGTTTGTGTTGGTTAGCTAGGGCTTTGTATTCCATAGTTTTAGCAGTAATCACCTCGTTGCAAGCTTTCTTAAGTCTAGACGACAGCTGAATCAGAAAACCCCAAAAGAAGCTTTGTGTGCCGCCCATTTGATGGCGGGGTTTTTGTCTTTCTGCTTTATTAGTATCAAAATAATTTTTCAAGTGAGTAATAATATCCAGGCAATAAGATTTGTTACGAATCGCCAATGAGATTTAGCCAATTTGACCATCAAATTAGAGAACAATACAACTACAGGGTGGTGGTCGGAGCAGGGTGTTGAGACTATCTTAGCCAAAAGCAACTTGGGTAACGGCCCCGAAAGGAGAAATACGTGGTCAATACGGGAGTAGCAGTTGTGGGCCCTAGAAAAGTGAGACTAGTCTTGAGCGGTAGGATTGGCCTCCCTCCAAGCAGCAATATAATCGTGATGATGTAACAGTTGAGCAAATTTGTGGCTCTGCTTGGGGGGGGGGGGATTGCAGTTGAGATGTGTGAGAATTGTCTAAAATATGATCTAGTGCCGAGTTAGTCACCGGCAAAAATGACA
Source organism: Pelophylax lessonae (assembly GCF_965119305.1). NCBI lineage: Eukaryota > Metazoa > Chordata > Amphibia > Anura > Ranidae > Pelophylax > Pelophylax lessonae. Next base: position 21,820,542 of record NC_138775.1, on the reverse strand, counting down.
TCTCCCTCGAACTCTGGGGCTGGCTTTTTTTTTTTATTTTTAACACCTGCTGGGGGTCTTTTTAATTTCTTCTTATCCATTGTGGCTGCGGGATAGCTGCGGAAGATCACCCACCGGTCTGGAGTGTTTGGGGCGGCTTGTGGTCGCTGTTAGTGGCCGATGTGCGGGAGTATAGACCGGAGCTCCTCAAACCGCGGCCATCTCCGTCAGCTGCCGGCCGCTCTTTTTAATTTCTAAAATTTCTGCCCAGAGCTGGGCTTCAAGAAAATACCTTTTCTTCCAGCACTTAGCTCTGTCCCTTGTCGATTAACTCTGATGCCAGAACTTCAGTGGGCAATAGAGGCTCTGCCATTTGACAGCTGTTGAGCTTGATGTCAGAAGGGGTGGGGCTAAATTTTGACTTAGGCCCCTTTCACACAGGCGGGCCGTTCAGATCCGCCTGTCCGTTTTTTTGGCGGATCTGAACGGTCCCCCCATGCATTCCTATGGGGCATCGGATGTCAGCGGAGACATGTCCGCTGACATCCGACCCCATCCGATCCGTCAAATCTGGACGGATGGAAACCCTATTTTCCATCCGTCCAGCGGATCGGATGGGATCGGGTGAGAGCGGACTGACGGTCCGTTGACATCCGATTTCCCCCATAGAGATGCATGGGGAACTGTCAGCTGTGTCTCCGCACACCGCGCGGAGACAGAGCTGTCCTCCTGCTGCTCAGCGGGGGATCGGCGGCTCGATCCCCCGCTGAGAAAAACTGAAAGAGCCCTTAGACAGAAGTCAGGGCCTAGGTCTGGGATCCAGAAAGTTCCACAGGGATTGGCATGAGGTTACTTATAGGCACCATTAGATCCCATCAAGTCACCACCATTGTTGCCATATTTTAGGCCATGCCAAGTTCCCTTTAATTACTATTTGATAAACTCTGGTGTCAGTTCAGGTTTGAAAATTAAAACAAGAGAGACCATGGTTTTTGTGTGCAAGTCCGATATATTGATAATTGAGGTCTAGTGCATGCCATACATACATTGAAATGTAGAAGAAAAAAGTTGCCCATAGTTGCCAGTCAGATCTTATTTTTCATTTAGGTGCACCATAGTAAATTGCGAATTGGGTGCATGCTATGTAGCCAGTTCAGGTATGACTGTTTTTTTTTTTTAATAAAAAAATTTCGTTCTAGGTGAATGGGAATGGATAAGTGATCAGCCCTCTGTCAAACCTCCATCCCAAGACGCCATCAGCTATTACAGTCAGTTTGGGCGTGATGGCTACCTCAGTGACTCCAAGATAGGACGGGGCTTTAAGGAGGTCTTCACCCGCCACATGGATCTGTTGCAATGGCAGGGAGAGGAAAATGACCTCTTTACACAAAGAGGAGAGGATGGAAAGTTGTACCACTTGATCCTGCCCTCCTTCTTCCACCTGCTCAGCGCCCTCCATCAGCAGGGTAGACCATTCTCCATCATACTGAGGACATTTGGCAGTGACCTTCCACATGTGCTCCAATCTGTTCATGCTGCTTTAGCTGGAAAACACCCATATTTCCCTCAGCTGAAAGAACTGCCGGTAAGTACATAAAGTTGTGGGGGGAAAGGGGACCGATTATATACTGTAAGTCATTGAAAAAAAATTGATGAAGTCTATCACTTTTCATTGTCTGGTCTGTTCCTTAGCTCAGTATGGATATCACTCCAGGGAAAATCCGATGCAATAAAAGGGAGACAGTGCTGACCCGGGGCACTACTCGTGTCTCCACTAAAGGAAAAGAGAGAAATATTTATGAATACTTCACAGCGATGTCTGGAATAGGAGGGTTTCAGGACCATTATGACTGGTAAGGAGCAGGGGAAGCTGCTATAAACGGGGTCGGGTGGAGGCTTCACACAGACCTTCCTGGCTTATCATAGGAAAAGTTAGTGATCACAAAAGGTTTTCTGACCTAGTCTATTCCTATTCCCCAAAATGAGTCTCCACTGGCATTGATGCCCCATAATAGACCTAGGATTGTGGTAAAAAATAGCCAAGACTGTCATCTAATGTACAAACAGAGGCGCTAGATCTTCTATGACTGGTATCCAGTGTTATCACGGACCATCTTATCCATTAAGCCAATTTGCTTCAGTTAGACTGCTTGTGAATACCAGAAAGCACCCCAAAAAAGCAGGAGGGTCTTGAATAAAGTCCAGCTAAATAGGAAGCAGAAGAAGCACCACAACAATAGTAAAAAAAATCGAAAGCAACTTTTTTATTAAATATTCATTAGAAAGCCAACACATTTCGGGGGGCTCAAACACTCCCCCTTTATCAGGGCTTCTGTATTGTCATCAGGGCTTATGTATTGTGTATTCTCAAATGTGGTTGAAGTTGATTTAAATGCAACAATAGTTATAAAATATATCACATTAACTTTTGCCACTGGCAGTCTGTGTAGTATGAGATTCATATGGTAGTGGTGACCCTCAGAGGTCCAAGGGGTCAAGCCGGGAGAGTAGGATAAAAACCCACATAATGACCCAGAGTAAAAAATAAGAGGAGATATGTATATATAATTGTTAACTCTAAAAAATAGTGGATTACAAGAAAAAAGTGAACAAAGTACCTTACATTTAGTGAGGTTGAGGCAACCATGTTGTGTAAGACACTCAACACTACAATGCAGGTAAGAATTGGTCATTCTTGATGCCCCGGAGCGTGGGAGGGCTGGTCCTGGGTCCTCAGAATGGCCCTGGGGGGGGGGTTGATTTTCTGTACTTGGAAGAGGTAAAAAAAAACAGTTGGTGATGAGAACAGCAGAAGTGCCCATTAGGATGTGTAGTAGGATTGTTTGTCTAACAATTGGTCAGAGTCATCATATTTGGCAAACATTAAATTGCTTTATTTTGCGCATTTCATGGCTCAAACTTGCCACTTCCTCATTTTAAAGCGGAGTTCCAGCCATTTCTGTGTTACAAAAAATGTAGCTGCTGACTTTTAATAAACACACACTCACCTGTCCCACGATCCAGCAATGCGGCCGCCCAAAGCCTTACTCCTCTCAGCGGTGCCAGCATCACTAGTGTGGGCACCCAGCTGTGACATCCTGAATGGTCGGGCAATCTTCTGGGACCTGTCACTTGTCCCAAAAAGATTGCAGGGAGGGAGGGGGAAAGGAGAACTTCCACTCCAGCCACCTAGGTGGCCCGAGCGGAAGTGGGAGCATGTACCTGTCAAAACTAGGTGTGTCGCCCTTAATCTAAGGAAGTGGCGCGTTTGAGCCATGAAATGCGTTTTTTGGTGAAATAAAGCACTTTGATGGTCATCAGATATGATAACTCTGACCCATCCTTGGACACACCGCAATCCTACTACACATTCTAGGGGGTGCCTCTGTTAGGACCCCGGTCACCTGCTGATGGCACTGTGCTTCAGAGAGAGAAAGTTTGTAGTTCCAGTGTTTACCAGCAGGTGCCCCAGCAGCCAGCAGATCCCACTAATCAGCTCTACCTGGTGCTGGCTGCTGGGAGGGTGTTTAGTCCCTTTTCTGCTGTTACACCTTGCTCCAGTGTTTTGCTTGCTGGCAGATACTGCCAGCTTTTTTTTTTTTTTAATTCTTTATTTAAAGGTATGCCATGAAAAAATAAGTGACAACAATAATACAAATTAGTTGTAAGATAGCGACAGAAAGTCTGGTTACACAGTACGGATAACAACCTGGTGTAAGATACAAAAGCATAAACATATAGTGCAACCTGGGCCCGTTTGTTGTCTTGTTTTCAGTACTTTGTCACTCACGTGTAGTATTGTTGTAAACAGGAATTTGTGTATTTGTGTGGAAGGAAGTCCAGTGCCACCCATCCAGGCGGAGAGGGGTAGGAATCCCCGTCGGCATCTAACATTTGGCCGGCAAGGGGGCCCATCAAATCCCCCACTCCGGAGTTGGGAGGACCTCCGGACCAGCCCCCCACCCTTTGCTTGGAGCACACCTAGTAGTTTTTATAACTTAATATGAGGGATAGGGCAAATATAATGCCCTAAAGCAGGGAGGAGGGGGGAGAGATTGAAGAGAGGGGAGAATTTGAGGTAAGAGAGGGAGGAAGGAGAGGAAAAAGGGAGGGGAAGGGAGAAAAAGATAGAAAAGTGGGTGTCCGGTCTGTCTCACCCGCACGCCCGACTGCCAGCTTTTAATCTTGTTCCTGCTCTTTGATCGTGCTCTTTGTCTAGGACCCTGAACCCTGCTACCTTGTTTCTACTCTCCCTTGTTCCTGATCTCAGTTTTGCTTTCCCCATCCTATATGTTCCCTGTAACTCCAGTTTTACCTTGCTTTCCTGTGTTCCCCATTTGTATGTATGGTCTGGTCCCAGTTTTCTAGTGTAGCTTCGCAGATTTGGTCATCTCTGCTGCTGATTCCTGACAGCCTCTGCCGTTAAGACCACCGATGGGTTTTTTGCCCTCTTCAAAAAACAACGTCTTTGTAACACGACTTCATGCTACTCAGGCTGCCAGTGGCAGAACTTCATGTAATATATTATATACAGTAACTATTGTTGCATTTCAGTCAAATCCTACATTTGAGATTATACAATACGTAAACCCTGATGAAGACCCAAAATACGTTGGCTTTCTTTTAATAAAACATTGCTTTGGACTCTAACCATGGCGCTCTTTCTGCTTCCTGTATTAGAGTTAGATCTAATGTTGATGAGCATCCTTAGAGTGAATGCAGAATTAAAGATCTGCATGCTTGTTTTAGGTCAGGGACTATAAAAGCACTAGGTTTAGAAAAATCGCTGGTCCGTAAACTGATGTAGCATCCTCCTAGGTAGGTGCTAGGTTGGTAAAAGCTTAGCAGCTCCATCTTCTTATCAGGGGAGCCTGATTGTTAGTTCTGCCTGTTGCATGTGTCCAGGTGTGATTAATCCGGTCTGAGGGAGTATCCCCACTGTGTCCAATAGGGGATCATGTTGGACAGTGGAGGAAACGCAGCCGGTGACACACGGGCTTTTGTGGCTATCCCAGTGGTTTGACACAACAGCGGTGCATCCTGGGATAGGTCATAAAAGCGAGGGGCACATTTGACAGGGCATCTTTGGGCGGGAAGCCAGGTCCCAGGAGGAGGGTGACGGCTGTCTCTCCTCCTGCCAGGTTGGAAAGTGGTTACAGGCGGTCGGCCTAGTGGACCAGAAGTGTGGTGCTGAGCCAGGAGGTCCAGTGGATATTGACAATGGAGCAAGTGACAGAGCAACCTGAGGAAGAACAGTGTCCGTGAGTACCAGGGAGCTTGCCAGGGGTCTGCCCAGGAAGGTGACCACTCCAGTGAGAGTCAGTGGACAGGGGCTAGCGCACACACAGCAAGCGAGAAAGGGGGTGCCAAGTAGAGACCCTGAAGAGTAACCATATTCAGCTATCTTCACTTGTGTGGCAAGGTGAAACAGTGGCCTTGCCGCACACACTACAGCTAGTTGTCCTCAACATTGTGCAAAGTTCAAGTTCAAGAAGTATCCCACTCATCCCTTCTCCCATCCCAGTTCTAAAACAAAACCCAAAAACCAACATCCCCTGGACTGTTCATCGTCTGAGCCAAGCGTTAAAGTTATAAGTTCTTACAGACTGTTGCTATGGGTAACCCAGGGGAATCCAATCTCAGCAGCTCCCTAGGGGGCAGTGCTACACTAGCATTTTCCAAAAGGAACCCAGTGCTGAGATCCTCTGTATATCAGGACAGATCCCCTTTAACATACCACACTCTAACCTCTTTTAATAGGTGGGCAAGAAACAGCTTTACAAATTCTGGAGGGAAGCCATTTTGGATTGATCCCAGTGACTGCGATAATCTGCATATCATCATAGATGACAATATCCGTCTGACTGAAGATGAAAATGATACAATTGTGAATTGCCGGGTGAGTTCCATTGAAGTCATAATGCTAAATGATGCCAATGCTAACACTTTGCTAGCAATGAGAAAACCGCTTTAGGCCTCATGCACATGGGATGATTTTACAGCGGCTGTTTTTGGCGTCGGACCTTTTTTTCTACAGCCAGTAAGCTCCCCAGCATGTTATCATAGGTGTCCATGCACACATAGGCTGTTATCAGCAGTTTTTGGCAGGGGCATTTTCTGGCTGTAAAAAAAATCCCCGAAAATGAGTGAGTTTTAACCACTTGCCGACCGCCGCCCGACTATTTACTGCGGCAGTCTGGCTCTCCTGGGCAAACCGACGTAGGGCTACGTCGCTTGCCCAGGAGCCTCTAGGGGGTGAGCGCGCGCCGCCAGGGGCGCGCTCCCGCCCCTGCTCGTTCCCCTGACATCCCCGTGCAAGTGACCGGCGGCTCCGGTGTCCGCCGGTCACTCGCTATCTGCTGGAGAAGGAGAAAGGCAGGCGGCTGATGTAAACAAAGCCGCCTGTCATTCTCCCTGATCTAACTGCAGAGATCATACGATCCTGCTATGTAGGATCGTATGTCTCTGTGGTTACATCACAAGCCACGCCCCCCCCACAGTTAGAATCACGCCCCTAGGGATACATTTAACCCACTGATCACCAATAAAGTTAACCCCTTCCCTGCCAGTGTCATTTTTATAGTAACAGTGCATATGTATAGCACTGATTACTGCAGTAATGTCACTGGTAACCCCAAAAGTGTCAAAAATGTCAGTCAAGGGTCCGATCTGTCCGCCGCAATGTCGCAGTCCCGCAAAAAAAAAATCGCAGATCCCCGCCATTACTAGTTTAAAAAAGAAAAAAAAAACAATAAAAATGACATAAATCTTTCCCAAAGGTAGTAAACGCAATAACTTTTGCGCAAACCAATTAAAATATGCTTATTGCAATTTTTTTTTTTTTTACCAAAAATATGTAGCAGAAAACAAATTGGCCTAAAATGTTAAACAATTTTGATTTTTATTTTTACATTTTTTTGGGGGAATTTCATATAAAAAAATGTGAAAAATATTAGTTATTTTTTTCAAAATTGTCGCTCTTTTTTTTGTTTATAGCACAAAAAGTAAAAATCGCACAGGTGATCAAATACCACCAAAAGAAAGCTCTGTTTGTGGGAAAAAGAGGACGTCAAATTTGTTTAGGTACAGCGTCGCACGACCGCGCAATTGTCCGTTGAAGTCACACAATGCCGAATCGCAAAATAGGCACTGGTCAGGAAGGGGGTAAAATCTTCCGGGGCTTAAGTGGTTAAGAGTCATTTTTCGGCTGTAAAATTGCTCTTCACTCTAAAAAAAAACTTAAAAACACTGAAACGCCAAAAATGCAGAAAAAAACACGGCTATTCGACGTTTATCAACGTTTTTGAGCCATAAGCTTTTGTGGGAGTATAGTTTTGCTAAAAGAAAAGCTAAAAAACGCTACAGCTGAATAAAGCTAAAAAACGCTACTGCAAAAAAAAACCTGAAAAACGCCTTCTGAACTGATGGGGCCCGGGCCCAGTACAGGAGGGCTGGGTGTACTGCCTTATCAACAGCCCTGCAATAAAGCGGTGTTCCAGCTGGGGAAAAAAAAAAGAAAAGTCAGCAGCTGCAAATCCTGTACAAATACTGTAGCTGCTGACTTTTAATCACTTTACGACTGCTCACTGTGCTGCTACTGTGGCACAGTGGCAGCCCTGGGTCCAGCGACGCAGACCTACGTCGCTGGACCTCTAGCTGTCTCAGGGGCACACGCGCCACAGGAGGCAGGCGGTCCGCCTCTCTTCCCCGATCATCGGGAAAAGTGTGAGAAGACCCGCCTGCTTGTGTAAACAAAGCAGGCGGCTCTTCTCAGTGACAGACAGGGGGAGATCATAGCATAGCTGAACCTGCGATCTCGGTCTCTGTTACAGTCCCCTCCCCCCACACACGTCAGTAAGCATGAGGCACACATTTAACCCCTTGATCACCAACAGTTAACCCCTTCCCTGCCAGTGTCATTATTACAGTAACAGTGCATATTTATAGCACTGATTACTGTAGTAATGTCACTGGTCCCCCCAAAAGTGTCAAAAATGTCAGTCAGGGGTCCGATCTGTCAGCCGCAATGTCACAGTCCTGCAAAAAAACGCAGATCGCCGCCATTACTAGTAAAAAATAAAAATGACAAATCTTTCCTGTAGTTAGTAAATGCGATGACTTTTGTGCAAACCAATCAAAATACGCTTATTGCGATTTTTTTTTTTTTTCCAAAAATTAAAAATCGTACAGGTAATCAAATACCACCAAAAGAAAGCTCTATTTCTAGAGGAAAAAAGGACATAAATTTTATTTGGGTACAGCGTCGCACGAATGCGCAATTGTCAGTTAAAGTAACGCAGTGCCAAATTGCGAAAAATGGCCTGGTCATTAAGGGGGCAAATCCTTCCGGTCCAGAACTGGTTAAAGTAATGCAGTGCCGTATCGCAAAAAATGGCCTGGTCAAGAAGGGGGGGTAAATCTTCTAGAGGTCAAGTGGTTAAAGTGATAATATACAGTGCCAAAAATATATCATGCACAATGAAAAAAGTCCTTAATAGGTGAAAAGGCACAGCAAACAAATCTGTGTATAGAAAGCAAGAAAAGGCCTTCAAACAAATTTATTTATAATACAGACCGCAGTTACATTGGATGGCACTCAGCAGTGCGTGCATCAGCAGGCATGTGTAATACAGAAAAGTAGAGAGGTGATGATCGGCATGCAGGCTCCGCCCCCTATACGCGTTACGTCAGAGCTTCACACAGCGTTGACTTCCTCGGTAGGCTGTGTTATAAATAAATGCCATAACGATTCATACAGAGAGCACTAGATGTCCCTTTATTTATCTTTCATGCTGTATGTGGCCTGAGTTTGATATAAGGAAATGAGGATCTTCTTCTGTGGAACCTGATCTCTCCTGAACCCCCCCCCCCCCCCCCCTTGAGAGGGTATAAATGCTGTATGAGACCCTTGGTGATTCTTGGGTCTACATATAAGGTGAGAGGCCACGAGTGGAGGTGAAGGGATTAGGCACAGTCACAAAGGTGTTTTCTTATATCCATCACTTATGGGATTTGTTTGAAGGACTTTTCTTGCTTTCTATACACAGATTTGTTTGCACAGTCTGAATAGACTGTCTTTCCACCTATTAACCACTTAAGCCCCGGAAGATTTTACCCCCTTCCTGACCAGGGCCTATTTTGCGATTCGGCACTGCGTGAATTTAACGGACAATTGCGCGGTCGTGCAACGCTGTACCCAAATGAAATTAAAGTCCTTTTTTTTCCCCACAAACAGAGCTTTCTTTTGGTGGTATTTGATCACCTGTGCGATTTTTTGATCATGCGCTATAAACAAAAAAAGAGCGACAATTTTGCAAAAATAACAATATTTTTCAATTTTTTTTTTTATATGAATCCCCCCCCCCCCCCCCCCCCCCCCCCAAAAAAAATGTAGAAATCAAAATTTTTTTAACATTTTAGGCCAATTTGTTTTCTGCTACATATGTTTGGTTAAAAAAAAATCGCAAAAAGTGTATTTTGATTGGTTTGCGCAAAAGTTATTGCGTTTACTAAGGGAAAGATTTTTGTCATTTTTATTGTTTTTTTTTTTAACGAGTAATGGCGGCGATCTGCTATTTTTTTTTTTTTTTTTTTTTTGCGGGACTGTGACATTGCGGCAGACAGATCAAAGAAGTTACCCAACAGGGTAAAAAACAATGTAAAAAGCCGCTCCGGCTGCAATACTTCCCCCTGCAGGCTCACTCATGGACCTGTCCCATGGAAGGTTGCACCCTTGCACTAGCTTAGGCTGACCATACTATTGGACAACGGAGGGTTTACACATCATTATGTGAGCACCTGAATGTGCTGTTCAGAAGAAGGGCTGCCCACTGCGGCCAGTGAGGAAGAGGAGGGGCCATAATATCACTGGATTGGCCTCAATTCTGCAGGCAAAAATGTGCATATAATAGGGTTTATAAAAAAAAAAAAAAAAAAAAAAAAAACTAGTAGGGGGAGGGAGTAGAAGATGCTGGCATTTAGGCTTTAAAAACACATCATGTACAGAAACCTTTTATATTTGTAGCACCCTACAAGGTAGGTGCTAGGCAAAGTATAGTGGGCCTTGGCTGCCTAACAGCAGGCCATGATTTTCAGCTGGGCTGTCATGTCTCCCAGGTGTGACTGTTAAGACTGTGGAGTCTCCCCACTGTGCTCAATGAGGGCTCTCATTGGGCAGTGGAAGAAAACCCAATCAATGGCATATTCAGGCTTGTAGCTACCCCAGAAAGGCAGATTCTGCTGCACAGGATTCTGGGAGTGGGTATAAGTTTGAGGGGAGTGCATGATGCAGCGTCTTTGGGGGGGAAGCAGAGTCAGGAGGGAGAGTGCGGCTGTCTTTCCTCCTGTCAGAGGAATCGGGTGTCCCAGGCGGCTTGCCTGAGGGGACAGAGAGTAGAGCTGAGCTGCAGAGAGGATGCGGTGTGCAATAGCGGAGTAGAGGGGGTCCAGTTTCAGGAAAGCATTCCAAGTTCTTGAGTACTGCAAACTGCCCCTGGGGGTCTGCCTAGTGAGAGGGGACCACTCAGGTGAAGGTCCAAGGGATCCAGAAGGTAGCTAGTGGTAAAGGGGATGCCAGTGTTGACCCTGAAATGTCAGAGGGGGTGCCTAGTGAGAGGACCCTGAAGTGTCAGAGGGGGTGCCTAGTGATGACTCCCTGTGCTGTCAAGGTGATAGTACACTTCTCCACCTCTTGGAAGAGATAAAACAAAAAGGCCTCTTACCAGATGGATATCATGTGAAGCATGCGTCTGCCCCTTAAGGGCCTGGTATGGATTTGGGGGGGCGTTGACACTTTTTTTTTCAGAATTTTCTATTGCCGGTGCTCTGTTGATTAGTACAGATCGTCGGATAATGCCTCCCGCGATCTGCGCATGCGCAGTATGTAACATCACTCCAGCTGATCTACCGATCCACTGGCATGACATTAACACTGAGAAGATCATCAGAGCCATTACCTGATGCATTAATCGACAGAACACCAGAGGCAGTCTGATATGTCCTGCATGGTGGCTACTCTGGCAGCCTTCCTCTCATGTACCCTGCTCGGTCACACTGTTTCGGGCTCAACCTCAGTCCGGGGCTGCCCGTCATGTGCCACCCCAGGGAGGGGTGAGGGAGGCTGGGCCGATGACTCAGTGAGGAGAGCACAGTGGCGGCTCCTCCAGCAGGCTTCCTCTGATGTACCCCGCTCAGTCACACTTCAGCCTCGGGCTCAGCCGCTTAGAGGAGGATTAGTCCGGGGCTGCCAGTCATGTGCCACCCCTGGGAGGGGTGAGGGAGACTGGGCAAGTGACTCAGTGAGGAGAGCACACATCGGCCGGTGTTAACGTGCCGGTGTTCTGTCGATTGCTGCATTTGCTAATCGTCGGATAATACCTCTGGCGATCTGCGCATGTGTAGTGTTGACGTCACGCCAGCTGATCGGCAGAGTGATGTCACTACTGCGCATGTGCAGATCATCAGAGGCATCATCCGACGATCTGCACTATTCAACAGAACACCGTCATTCTTTTGTTTACATTTCAGCTCTCCGCTGACAGCTGATGACATCAGTTGTTAGGGACGCGGCAGCTGGCTTCCCAGCCCGCTCCTTAACAACCAGCTATTCTTCACACAGAATTTGAATCACTCGATTTTTTTTTTTTCCGACCAATTTGAATTGTTCACAAAATGTGGTATTCGTTAGAAAATGTAATAAACTAAACAAAATAAATCAATGAAACGAAATTAGTAACATAACGAATCTATCCGAAACGAAAAATTGTTTTCCGTCCTGCACGTCTAGCTGAGAACGTCCATTCTTTCCCTCTTTCACATGAAGCTGCATAAGAATTACAAATAGTTCATATTGACTGGGAGAGTTTAGTTCCACTAGTAACATTTCTCATTGTCTCAGGTGCTTGCGGACGGCGGTAAAGGGAAGGCGTCCAGGAATGCCCCCACGTCAGAGCTGTACGACATCTGCTTGGTGCAGACGGATCTCCTCCGAGCCATCGCGGAGAAGGACTACTTCCTGGACTGTGTCCGAACCTGCGAGGAGAATTATGAGACTTACTTCCAGAAGTTTCTGCTGCGTAGACTAGGCTACAACTGAGCAATCTTCATTTATATGATGTACTGATATTATTTATTTAGATTTTTACTGTTCTGTTATTTAAAAGTTTATCTACTCTCAGGGAGCCATCTCCGCCAGCATTATGGGTCACGTATAGAAAATGAAACTAGTTTTCTGGCTTAGATTAGCTTGCAGCTTGAGAAATTCTAGCTGGACTTCGAACAGTTATAAAAAAAAAAAAAAAAAACATAATTCAATACGGCTGTGTATCCCTGTGAAAATATATTTTTACATACCATATATGTAGTAGAGATCGACCGATTATCGGCAAAGCCGATATTTCAAGGGCCGATATGCACTTTCCCTGACATCGGAATCAACCTTTTGATTTACCGATAGTGCCTATATTTTGGGAAAGTGCATGTACCAGAGTGATGCCTGCAGCTAGAGGCATCACCCCGGTACCTGCGTCCATAGCTGACGGTCGGCTGTCTTGTAATGACAACCGATGCGGCAGAGAAGCCGCTCAGCTGTCATTCCAAGGAGCGGGAGGGGACATCCCCCTCCCACCGCCTTCCACGGCTCGTCCGGGTCTCCCTTCCCACCGGGAGACCCGGGAATCCTACCTTCACCGCCGCCGCCTGACTGGGTCTCCATTTCTTTGAATTTGGCGCCTCCGGGTACTGGCGGCGCCGAATTTAAAAACTTACAGAATTCAAAACAGCCAAACTTGGCGTTTTAAGTGCAGGGGAGGGGTTTGGGGTCTTTTAGACCCCCAGATCCCTCCACCACAGTATCTGTAGACATTAAAAAAGAAAAAAAAAAGTTTTTAATGTCCGAAAATATCGGCTGATATCCGATGACCAAAAAAATGATATCGGTCGATCACTAATGTGCAGTGCTAAAAGTTAAATGATAAAATCATGAAATAGTGAATACAAAACAAATAAAATGTTCACAACAGAAAAAAAGAGAAAAGAAAAAAAATTCCAGTCCTTAGTCTAAGATCCCATATGCTAGGAGGTGTAAAAGAAAAGTAGCACTGGAAAGGATTAGTCCAACTCCACACCCGTAGTGTAAACACAGACTGCTTACTGGACACATTTGACCACTAAGTTATAGGTGGTCAAATGCAGCACAGGGAAAAAATAATGGTCTCTCCAAAACCATGCACTTGATGTCACCACTTAAACTCGTCCGGCAAAATGGATAAGTGGGGAGAAGCAGATAGACACTTCCATAGCGTAATACCATATGAACTCGTTTAATATATAAAAGGAATTGCACTTACAAACTTACAATAAAATCAGCGCATATGTGGAAAAAATTGTGTGCAGCGATGCCCCTCCAAATCGCCCTCCGAACTCTCTTGTCAAACAAACCAATTGTAGAAGTGGATACGTGATGATGTCACTGTCGTAAGCCCCACCCTACGTGTTTCGTCAGATATAACGTCCTCTGGGGATAAGCTTTTTTTTCCATTTTTTGTTTACATCTTTTTACATACTGCTAGCCATGAGGCCTGTCTACCACAGATTTTAGCTTGTATAAGAGCAGTGTGAACAGCGAGCTTTGACAAAGCATTTGTACAGTTTTTTAGCGAGCTTTGTTGAAGCTTTTAAAGTACCATTCAGCTCCAGTTTGTAAATGCTGAACACAGATTCTAATAGGAGTGCTGATTGCCACTTTATGCAAGCTGCTAGCAGGATTCAGAAGGCTTTCAACAAGACTCAAGAAGTGCTTGAAGTACAAATTGGAGTTGAACGGAAATGTAAATGCTGCAACAAAGCTCGCTGAAAGAAGAGAAGTGTTGGCTGGAGGGAGATTACCTATAAAAGAAAATACTGGCACCGTCCCCAAAAATTAGAAAATGCAAGGTATGTTCCAGGTCTCGAAGGAAGGAAGAGACACTGGAGATGGGGGATTTGAGTGTGTCCAAGACAAAAAAAAAAAAAATCTAACAATAGCTAAACGACATCAATTTTAATTGGTAATACAATCAGAAATATATCACACAAAAATATGATACAATAAAATTCCTACACATATACATATGAATACTGTACTCATGTTAAGATATTGGATGAACCCCAAAAGAGGTACGGATCAACGCGTTTCACCAACAATACAGGCTTGTGCAGGATCAGACTTCTATTTAGTGTAAGGCTTATATTGCTTAAACAATACATAATAAATATACAATGTATACAAATAAAAAGAAAATTAATATTGCATATACTAAGCGAACATACATTATTTATATGTTATATCAAAAACAATGAAGAAGAAAAAGGAAACTGGGAAAAGAAAAAAAAAAAAAAAGGAGGGGGATGGGGTGGTTAGAGGAAAAGGACGGGGAATGGAAAAATGGGGGGCAAAAACAAAAATAGAAGGGAGAAAACAATGTAAAGGACCACTCTGGGTCAGCATACTGGGGGGAACAGAAGGCAAAAGAGGTCTCTTCCTTCCTTCAAGACCTGGACCATACCTTGCACAAAGCTCGCTGAAAGCTATGTACACGCTTTGTTAAAGCTTGCTGTTCACATGGCTCTTATACAACTGAAGCCCATGTGAAACAGGTCTAAGGGTGCATTCACACCTGTAATTAGATGAGAGAACCACAGTGGGAATTTCCACGACTAGCTGTGAGTAGGCAGCCCCATTGAAAGCATAAGGAGGCTGCTGGCTCTCACAGCTAATCACACCCACTTGCATGTAACCTCTCAAACAGTGATCACATGCCAGAGATCGGCCTTGGACGCAGGCAGGGAGTAGAGGGAGCAGAACTAATGGCCTATTGGGCCCCATTCACGCCTAGCGATTTGGGTGCAGAGACTACTATTCCAAATCACGTGCGAGAACGCAGGAAAATGAGCATGACAAAATCACGTGAAGATCGTCACCAAAAAAGGTGAATTAACTTTTTTTGTGCAACAAATGTGCACAGGCCAGCCCATTCTTATGAATGGGCTGCCCTATACATGACATGTGGAATTGCGTGTAAATCGCCCCCCAAAAAGTCACAAGCGTACATTCCCCGCTACGCGAAATGTTATTGGGGCCTCAGTATATTGCTGATTTTTCAATTTATTTTATTTTAATTTATTTTTTTGTCCAGTTATGACAACACTGTAAGAAAGAGAAAATGGTGTCACCCGTCGGTCTGGACTGTCAGTCAGAGGTACACGAATTACAAATCCTTTGGCAGAAAAGATCAGCTTTAAATAAATAAAAAAAAAATAAAATATATATATATATATATATATATATATATACACACAGTATCTCACAAAAGTGAGTACACCCCTCACATGTTTGTAAATATTTTATTCTATCTTTTCATGTGACAACACTGAAGAAATGACACTTTGCTACAATGTAAAGTAGTGAGTGTACAGCTTGTATAACAGTGTAAATTTGCTGTCCCCTCAACATAACTCAACACACAGCCATTAATGTCTAAACCGCTGGTAACAAAGGTGAGTACACCCCTAAGTGACAATGTCAAAACTGGGCCCAATTATCCATTTTCCCTCCCTTGTCATGTGACTCGTTAGTGTTACAAGGTCTCAGGTGTGAATGGGGAGCAGGTGTGTTAAATTTGGTGTTATCGCTCTCACTCTCTCATACTGGTCACTGGAAGTTCAACATGGCACCTCATGGCAAAGAACTCTCTGAGGATCTGAAAAAAATTGTTGCTTTACATAAAGATGGCCCTAGGCTATAAGAAGATTGCCAAGACCCTGAAACTGAGCTGCAGCACGGTGGCCAAGACCATACAGCGGTTTAACAGGACAGGTTCCACTCGGGACAGGCCTCACTACACAGCCGGAGTCCGCAAACCCAGAAGGAAGACGGGGGGGAGATGGAAGCCCTGTCGATGGTGACAGTGAGCTGCTGGAGGGCTTTGTTCTAAGAGAAGTGTTTCATAATGTGCTAGTTTGCGATCCATACTAGCACATTAAGCAATTGTCGTACAGGGGAAAGTTTTTTTTTTTTTTTTCTTACTGCAGCAGTTTATTACCGTTTAAATTAAATTTCAACTCTTACACAAGTGTCCCACACTCTAGAGAGCCACAGTAAACATGATAAACCTTCAAGGAGACTTTTTAGGTCTACAGAGGGTCTATCTACATGATTTCAAAAAAAAAATCTGCGTTTTGGTAATAAAAGCCAAGCTTGCAGAAAAAAAATGAAAGGTTCACCAAATTAATGTGGCCCTAAGAAACCTGTAGGGGAAAAAAATGATTAAAGAATTTTGAGGATGGATATTTTATACATACAGTAGTTCCCTTGGTCCTTCTTGGACCATTGTAATGATGTATAATACCATACCTTGGCCGATGCCCCTGAAAGCTACCCACTTGCGTTCAGGTCCTGTGCTGAGTGGCTGGCCTGATGCATTGTGAACACAGGAGGTTGGCCATTTGGCACAGGCACCAATCAGCAAATGCTGTGCATTCTCTGATTGGACAAGGCAGAGATGCAGGATGGTGATGTCACGCTCTCCACCTTATCCAATCAGAAAATGCTTTTTGAATGGCGCTTGTGCTGAGAGGCTGATCGCCTGTGTTCACAGTGCAGCAGGGCAGTCACTCCACATGGGTCCCGAATAGTGAGGATCATTGGAATAGCGTATACCATCATTTGTAGAACCGTCACACAAACCAATCAATATACACTTATGCCCCGTTTCCACTGAGTGTACGCAATTTTTGCCGTTTCCATTGTCAAAAGTTGTAAATGTTACCCTAATTCTGAACCGTACTGTACCCTTTTGTTGGGGTACCAAGCACATTAGTACCATACCAACAGGGTGGAGCAATACTGTTGAGGTTCTGTTGGTGGTGGAAACGCAGGCCTGATCAAGGTGTACCATACTGAACCGTACCGTACCGCTCAGTGGAAACAAGGCTTTATTCCGAACCCTACCGTACAACTTTTTTGGGACCCTTTCGTTGGGGTACCAAGCACATTAGTACCGTACCAACAGGGTGAAGCTACAGTGTTGAGGTACTGTTGAGCTGAGGTACTGTTGGCGGTGGAAATGCAAGCCTGATCAAGGTGTACCGTTCCGAACCGTACTGAACTGAACCGTACCGTACCACTCAGTGGAAACAAGGCTTTATTAAGATTAATTTTTACCAAAGACATGTAGCAGAATACAATTTGGCCTAAATTATTTAAGAAATTCGATTTTTTACAATTTTTTTATTGGATATATATTATAGCAAAAAGTAAAAAATATTGTTTTTTTTTCCCAAAATTTTCAGTCTTTTTTTCGTTTATATCACAAAAAAAATTGAAAACCCAGTGGTGATCAAATTACAAATGAAAGCTCTATTTGTAGGGGGGGGGGGAAGAAATTACATAAATTTCATTTGGATAAAGTGTTGCATGACCAGTTAAATAAGTGCAGGGATCACAAAAAAATGTCCTGACCATGAAGAGGTAAAATCTTCTGGAGCTGAACTACCTTTCATTGGCTTCCACCCGTGCCGCCTTAGCAAAGGTGACATAATGCTCCTTCCGTCAAGATCCTGGGGAATACAAAGTAGCCCAAATTTCACAAGATGAAGCTCCTTGCAGTGCGCTGTCATAACGTTTGTGCCGCTCTGCATTTCCCAGCATCTGATCACACGGAGCGTGTTGTCCTCTCCTACGGTGTGGAAGCTGGTGGAAATTTCGTATGTTTATCATCTTTTTTTTTTTTTTTAATCCCACTGGCTTTTTTTTTTTATTCTTTACAGAATTTTGCACTGGGGAGGAGGAGCATATTTAATAAGCGAACCTTGTTGGTAGCATCTTATAAAATTTTCAATGGCAATATTATGTAATGTAGAGATACCATTTTGAACTTAAGTACAGCTTGGAGCTGCATTTAATCACTTCAATCCTGGGCACTTTCACCCCCTTCCTGCCCAGGCCAATTTTCAGCTTTCAGCGCCTTCACACTTTGAATGACAATTACGCGGTCATGCTACACTGTACCCAAATTCAAATTTTATCATTTTTTTCACACAAATAGGGCTTTCTTTTGGTGGTATTTAATCACTGTTGGGTTTTTTATTTCTTACTAAAAAAAAGAAGAAAAAAGACAGAAAATTTTGAAAGAAAAAAATGTTTTTCTTATTTACGTCAGTAAATTTTGAAAATAAGTAATTTTTCTCCTTCACTGATGGGCACTGATAGGCTGCCCTGATGGGCACTGATGAGGTGGCACTTATGGGCACTGATGAGGTACTAATATGCCACACTGATAGGTGGCACTGATGGGCACTGAGAGGTGGCACTGATGAGCACTGATAGGTGGCACTGATGGGCACTAAGAGGTGGCACTGATGGGCACTAAGAGGTGGCACTGACGGGCGGCACACATGAGCAAGCACTGCGCGCACTGATTGTGGGTACTAATGGTGGGCACTTTTTGAGCTTTTATGTAATCAAGGCACTGATGATCAGTGTCCTGATTACCTTTTCTGTGTTCCCCTTTGAGAAGAACCGCTGATCGACTCTCCTTCCCACACACTCTGACAGTGTGAGGGGAGGAGAGCCGATAAACGGCACGTCCTCATTTACATGTGGCCGGCTGTGATTGGACACAGCCGATCACATGGGTAAAGAGCCAAGTCATTGGCTCTTTACCGAGATCGGGGTCGCGCCGTGTCCTAGCAACACTGAGAGGCCATGATCACCGCTCTGCGCGCCCCCGTGGGCGCGCGAGAGAGCTTGTTCTGGTGCACCGTCATATGACGGCGTCCCAGAACAATAGCCGCACCGCTCCGCCATCATTTGACGGTGGGCGGGCGGTATTTAGTTAATCTAATAATTAAAGTGATTCTAAAGGTTCAAGGTTTTTTTTACCTTAATGCATTCTATGCCTCTACAAAATCATCAGTGCCTTAAAATAGAGAGCAACTGAGCATGTGCAGAGCAGGGTGAGACCAAGGCTGGCCCAAGACATTGTGCTGCCTGGGTCCAAGAATAAAATGCTGCCCCCCCCCCCCAAAAAAAAAAATCACACCCAACAAAAGACCCCCCACATCCATTATTTTAAATAAATATAACATTTATGAAAATCTTATATATACTGTTATCATCTTCCATAACTCACGACCGGACCGGTCCACCAAACACCCGCTGTCTGTCCTCAGTCCACCCTGTCACTCCTGTGTCTGCCACCACCCTAGAAGATCCAGCCTGTCCTGCGTGAGTTGGAGTGTGTCTGACGTCATTGCGCACACCACGATCACGTGAGGGACATTCCCCGGAGGAGACACTCCACCTTTTGCTACTCATCAGTTTGCACTATGGGCGGCAGTATGAGATGGGAAAATGCCCCCTGTAACGTGTCGCAAACTGATGACACAAAACTGCTGGGAAAAAATCTTGGGAGTCAATTTGCTGCCCCTCTCCAAGTGCTGCCTGGGTCCAATGGACCCAGTGGGACCCATGGTAGGGCCGGCTCTGAGTGAGACAGTGGGTTACTGGATTTTAAACAGTATAGATATTTATTTTTAATGTTTTCCATAGCTATACCTGCAAAGTTGGCCAGCCTGAAGTCATCTAACAGGACTTATTTTTTTTACTAAAGTTCCACTTTAATTTTCAGCGTTGTCATTTAGGGATGCATGCATGCAAAGCACGAAGTACAATCACAAATGCTGAAAAGGCAAAGGTGTGAATATATAACCTCGGCAAGGCTCTTGTTGAGGAATGTAGGTGGAGGGGCCAAGGCTGCAGATAACAATGACAGATCTCTTGTGTGTAATACTTTCAACATTGTACATCAATAAATACATTATCAACATTGTACATCAATAAATACATTATAGAGTTACAGTTTCTTTTTTTTTTTCCTACTACAGTAAAATCTTGGATTGAGAGTGGTTTGAGAGCGTTTTGCAAGACGAGCAAATTTTTTAAATAAATTTTGTTTTGAGCAACAAGCGATGTCTTGATCTACAAGTAGCGTCATGTCACAACTGAGTATTAAAGAAAAGAGAAGTGCCTCTAAGTGTAGCAAGATGGTTACAGTGAAATGAAGGTACAATATTTAACAACTCACATGGTTGATGATTAAAACGGACACATCTAAGTATGCAGGCATCCGGGGTAAAGCTGTCCACATAGACCGTCCTCTGCACCGCCATCAACATCATCCCTTCCACGCTGCGCTCCACGAGCATTTCAAGCCTCGCTTTCAGATTGCTCTACTGCAGGGTAGTCTTCCCAGTCAGGATTGCAGACTGACAGCGGTTAGAGCCGGTGGTGCGAAAGATGGTCTATGTGGACAGCTTTACCACTGTTGCCTGCATACTTAGATGTGCCTCTTTTAATCATCAGCCATGTGAGTTGCTAAATGTTGTACCTTCATTAAATGTAACCATATTGCTACACTTCGAGGTGCCTCTCTTCTCTTTTATACTCTGTAGCTCCTGCTGGATTTTGCTTCTAATCCCCTTGTGGAGGCGCCATTTGTGGATGGATATTTTATGGTTACACAACCTATCACATTGCTATAATCTTTGTATATAGACTATAAACTGAAGGACTTATGAATAAGTGGTTGTGGAACGAATTAGGGATGGACCGATTATCGGCAATGCCGAAATATCGGGGGCCGATCTGTACTTTCCCCAATATATCGGAATCCGCCCCTGAGGTTACCGATATTGCCGATATTTCGGGAAAGTGCTGTACCGGAGTGATGCCTGCAGCTAGAGGCATCACCCCGGTACCCACGTCCATAGCAGACGGTCGGCTGTCTTGTAATGACAACCGATGTGGCTGAGAAGCCGCTCGGTTGTCATTACAAGGAGCAGGAGGGGACGTCATTCCCCCGCCGCTTTCCGTGGCTCACCCAGGTCCCCCGTCCCACCCGAGACCCGGGCATCCTACCTGCACGGCCGCCAAAGAGAAGACCCGATCAAAGCCGCATTCGGCTCTAATCGGGTCTCCATGTAAAAAAACAGGAAGTGATGTCATGATCTCTATTCCTACAGGTATGTGACCCCTATAGAAAAATCCACAACTGAGCAAAGGTTACTGTGGCTAATATCTGTAGTGATCTCTATTCCTACAGGTATGTGACCCCTATAGAAAAATCCACAACTGAGCAAAGGATACTGTGGCTGATATCTGTAGTGATCTCTATTCCTACAGTTATATAAATATTTTAGAATGTTGCAGAAACTGACAGATGAACAACACTGTGACTGGTATCTGATGTAAAGAAAGACAGCTCTCCCTACCTCACACAGTAACCTTGGCCCTCCCTACACTGCTACTCACTCACTGGTGCTATATGGTCTAATATGATGTAAAGGAATCAATCTACAGTGGGTACGGAAAGTATTTAGACCCCCTTAAATTTTTCACTCTTTGTTATATTGCAGCCATTTGCTAAAATCATTTAAGTTCATTCTTCTTCCTCATGAATGTACACATAGCACCCCATACTGACAGAAAAACACAGAATTGTTGACATTGTTGCAGATTTATTAAAAAAGAAAAACTGAAATATCACATGGTCCTAAGTATTCAGACCCTTTGCTGTGACACTCATATATTTAACTCAGGTGCTTTCCATTTCTTCTGATCATCCTTGAGATGGTTCTACACCTTCATTTGAGTCCAGCTGTGTTTGATTATACTGATTGGACTTGATTAGGAAAGCCACACACCTGTCTATATAAGACCTTCCAGGTCACAATGCATGTCAGAGCAAATGAGAATCATGAGGTCAAAGGAACTGCCTGAAGAGCTCAGAGACAGAATTGTGGCAAGGCACAGATCTGGCCAAGGTTACAAAAAGATTTCTGCTGCACTTAAGGTTCCTAAGAGCACAGTGGCCTCCATAATCCTCAAATGGAAGACGTTTGGGACGACCAGAACCCTTCCTAGAGCTGGCCGTCCGGCCAAACTGAGCTGTCGGGGGAGAAGAGCCTCGGTGAGAGAGGTAAAGAAGAACCCAAAGATCACTGTGGCTGGGCTCCAGAGATGCAGTCAGGAGATGGGAGAAAGTTGTAGAAAGTCAACCATCACTGCAGCCCTCCACCAGTCGGGGCTTTATGGCAGAGTGGCCCGACGGAAGCCTCTCCTCAGTGTAAGACACATGAAAGCCCGCATGGAGTTAGCTAAAAAACACCTGAAGGACTCCAAGATGGTGAGAAATAAGATTCTCTGGTCTGATGAGACCAAAATAGAACTTTTTGGCCTTAATTCTAAGCGGTATGTGTGGAGAAAACCAGGCACTGCTCATCACCTGTCCAATACAGTCCCAACAGTGAAGCATGGTGGTGGCAGCATCATGCTGTGGGGGTGTTTTTCAGCTGCAGGGACAGGACGACTGGTTGCAATCGAGGGAAAGATGAATGCGGCCAAGTACAGGGATATCCTGGACAAAAACCTTCTCCAGAGTGCTCTGGACCTCAGACTGGGCCGAAGGTTTACCTTCCAACAAGACAATGACCCTAAGCACACAGCTAAAATAACAAAGGAGTGGCTTCACAACAACTCTGTGACTGTTCTTGAATGGCCCAGCCAGAGCCCTGACTTAAACCCAATTGAGCATCTCTGGAGAGTCCTAAAAATGGCTGTCCACCAACGTTTACCATCCAACCTGACAGAACTGGAGAGGATCTGCAAGGAGGAATGGCAGAGGATCCCCAAATCCAGGTGTGAAAGACTTGTTGCATCTTTCCCAAAAAGACTCCTGGCTGTATTAGATCAAAAGGTGGCTTCTACTAAATACTGAGCAAAGGGTCTGAATACTTAGGACCATGTGATATTTCAGTTTTTCTTTTTTAATAAATCTGCAACAATGTCAACAATTCTGTGTTTTTCTGTCAGTATGGGGTGCTATGTGTACATTCATGAGGAAGAAGAATGAACTTAAATGATTTTAGCAAATGGCTGCAATATAACAAAGAGTGAAAAATGTAAGGGGGTCTGAATACTTTCTGTACCCACTGTATCCCTACCTCACACAGGAACTTTGGCCCTCCCTACACTGCTAGAAATGTCTTTCTGCACTGTCTGACTCCAAAAAAATGACTCTCTCCCTGCCTGAATCGCGTGCCTTTCCCTGTCTGACCGCCCGCACAATGACACTACAGGCTGGGGCTGCGCGAGCAGCCTTTAGGTAGTGTGGGGCGTGTACTTGGCCCCTAAGCCATGATTGGCTAAAGGCAGCCTGCCTTTAGTCCAATCATGGCAGAGATCATTTGATTGGCCAAAGCATGAGGTCAGGGTGCATGCTTTGGCCAATCACATAATGCGCTGCACGAATCGAACGTAGCCACGACTCAAACTCAAAGCTCATCCCTAACCATATACAAACCCCAATTTGAAACCCTTGTATGCTGCCCTAACTATACCCTTTGAAAGGACAAAGGAATTGGAGGATGCCTTCAACCAGTTGAAAGCTGATATCCAGGTTGTGCCCACTCTCAAATTGCCTGACCAAAGCAAGCCCTTCCAATTATATTGTTCCTTCAAGGGAGCAACAGGCAATGGAGTCCTTACTCAGAAGTCACCATCGGGAACACACACAGTGGCCTATGAAAGCATACACCTGCACCCAATCCTTCAAGGAAAACCAACCTGTGTAAGAGCAGTTGCAGATGCTGCATTACTAGTTGAAAAGGTTGCCATTGTATGGATAAATCAGCCTCTGACAGTCTACACAACACATGCAGCAAAATAAATCCTAAAAAGAGCAAAGACCAAACATCTGTCATCAGCAAGGCTGAGCAAATATGAAACAATCCTGCTTGAATCAGAAGAGATAGAAGTGAGAATATGTACTACAATCAACACTGCCAGCTTTAAAGAGGAGGGTGATCACAATTGCTTGGAACTCATGGAAGAAGAAATGCAGCAAAGCTCCCCAGTAAAGGACACTCCTCTTAAAAATCCTGATCTGATCCTGTTTGTAGACGGTTCACGCCTATACAAGGACATAGTCCCAAGAACGGCATATGCTGTGACAACACTGGAGGAGGTGTGTGAGACCCAATTACTCCCTTCAACACTCTCGGCACAGGTTTCCGACTTGGTAGCACTCACTAGGGCTTGTGAGACCGCAAGGGATAAATCAGCTAACATCTATACCCATAGCAGGTGTGCTCTAGGTGTAGTTCACGACTATGGACGCTTATGGAAGAACAGAAGATTCACAACTGCTGCAGGAGAACCAATTCAAAACTGGAAATATGTTCACGAGCTTTTTGAAGCAGTCATCCTCCCAAAGGAAGTCGCTATCCTGAAGGTCAAGGCACATACTGGTGGAAAACCATGGAAAAAAGGAAACCAGTTGGCTGATTATACTGCCAGAAAGACTGCTGAAACACAAATGGATACAATTTTGACTCAAGTCACTGGTTTTTCAAAAGAAGAAAAAAAGGAAGCTTGTAAAAGATGGAAGGGAAGTAGAGAATGAGTACAGAAGGCGAAATAACTAATCGGGAAACTGCAAGAATCTGCACCCAATGACTGGTATGAAATCATGGAAAGGGATGGAGCAAGGAAAGGCTAAGATGGACTCTTGTGCAAGGAAAATGGAATATGTGTCCCACCCCAAATGGAGAAAATGATCATGCAATTAGCCCATGGCCCAGGTCATGTAGGCCCTAAAGCAATGGAGAGAAACTTTAAGAAGGCTGGATGGTTTATTCAATACTTCAGGAAATCATGTCAAGACTTTGTTGAGGGATGCATAATTTGTGCTAAAAATAACCCAGGAAAGCCAACTAGAGTGACACAAAGACATTTGGTCAAGCCACTATTCCCTTTTCAAAGACTTCAGATTTACTACATCCAAATGACCTAAATCAGGCCAATACCAATATGTTTTGGTGTGTGTGGACATGTTTTCAGGATGGGTGGAAGCTTGGCCAGTAACTAAAGCAAATACCAAGACGACAGCAAAGAAGCTCCTTTCTGAAGTAATATGCCGTTTTGGAGTCCCTGACACAATTGAGAGCAACCGTGCAACACATTTCACTGGACAGATCATGCAAATTTTATGCAAAGACTTGGGAACTGAGCAGGCCTTTCATACCCCATATCATTCCCAGAGTTCAGGAAAGGTAGAAAAATACAATGGAATTATTAAAAATAGGCTAGCCCTTATGAGATTTTGTTTTGGGAATCCACCTAAGACAGGATTGTATTTTCCACATCAGACTGCTGTAATGTATAATGATGTTGCTGCTTATGTAATTGCCTTACACATGCAACTAACTACGATGTACAAGCTTGTTTTATATTCTATTCCAGATCCAGATCAAGTAACTGGAACACATGACTTACAGCCAGGTGATTGGTTCACTGTGAAAGAACATGTGAAAGTAGTACTACCCTTGGGACCAAAGTTTGAGGGACCCTACCAAGTGCTCCTGACAACTGCCACAGCTGTAAAGTTGGAAGGAAATCAGATATGGATACATGCCAGCCATTACAAGAAAGTACAGCCATTTTTAAAAGATGAGTAAATTGCTGTTATGCCCTTGCTTGATCCTTGTAGTCAAAGCTATAGAAGAAAAGCACCTGTACAAATTGTACATGTTGACAGGCATAAGGGGTAACTTGAGTAATTGCTGGATCTGTTCACATAAACCAGACAGTTCAAAAGGTATACACC
Organism: Pelophylax lessonae; assembly: GCF_965119305.1. NCBI lineage: Eukaryota > Metazoa > Chordata > Amphibia > Anura > Ranidae > Pelophylax > Pelophylax lessonae. The sequence continues at coordinate 21,794,860 of NC_138775.1, read as the reverse complement.
TTATACCCATTCCCGTTAATTTAACCACCTGGAAAACTGTATCTTTTTGGGCCAGGCCAAAAAATTGGCATTTATAGGGCCCCAGATGTTAAACCAATTTACCTTTACTCTGATTTTAAACAATGCAAGGCTGCCCAAATACCAATGTGTCTAGAGATACCGCAAATGTTTTATTATTTTGAACATACACCTTATGCTATATATAATAAAATATATTTGGGAACATTCCCTTGCTTGGCACAGACAAAAACATTCCCTTGCTTGGCACAGACTATGTAAAATGTATACAATGTGGTATTAAAAAAGAAAATATGTCAAATCCAGATTACTTTTTGTGTAGAGATGGTAAATACATAAAGCCTTTGTTCACATTAGGTCGCTCCGACTTAGGGGGCGACCTGTGAAGTCGCATGCAGCGCGACTTCGGCACGACTTGCACGGACTTCACATAATGGAAGTCTATGCAAGTCGCCTCCAGGTCGCTCCGAAGTAGTACAGGACCCTTTTTCTAAGTCAGAGTGACTTGCGTCGCTCCTATTAGAACGGCTCCTGTACTACACAACGGGAGCGTGATGACCGCGACTTGTCAGGCTGACAAGTCACGGTCCAAGTCGTACCAGTGTGAATGCCGTCTAAGTCAGCAGAATGGCTTCTAGCCACCAAGGACTGCACGGGAATACATACACCCAGAAACAGTGGGGCCAAGATTATCTGTGTGTCTATAAATCCTATTGAACGCTCACTGGACTATACTCAAACTGAAGTGGATAATTTCCCACTGTTTGATCAGAATCTGTATTCTCTAATCCATGCTGGAATGTGGCAATATCCTAGGATGGGAAACGTTTCTGCAGCCAGATGTTTATTGAAACTGATGTTTCAATAAAAAACTGAAGTGCAATTAAGGAAATAGCTGCAGAAGTAAGATTACTACACAAGCGTAGCATGAAAATTAAATTGGCCTTAGACTACCTATTAGCCAAAGAGGGAGGCCTATGTGTGCTTGCAAATGATACTGCCTGCTGTACCTTGTTTGAAAGCCCTGAGACACAAGACAAGATAGAATCCCATCTCCAGAAGACGGTAAAACTGAGGAAACAGGCCATTGATCTCCCCACCCCTGGAAAGGATAGTAATTGGAAACCATTTGCTGGTTGGAACATCGGTGTGTGGATGGGATCATAGATTAAACAAATGCTTTTTGTCCTTGTAGGAATTATTGTCATAGAATTGCTTGCTTATTTGTTTTTCAGGTGGGATAAATGTGGAATACAAAAGATTACTAAAATGACAGTTAGGACTAAGGAAGATGACTCCAAGGAAGAGATAGAGTGTTACCAGATATTCAATCTGGCAGATACATATGATACCAAAATGAGTGATGCAAATGAGTAAAGTCAAGTATCCACATACACCATAAGAATAACTTTACTCCACTTAGCAGTGAAGTAGTACTGTGGACCCTTGGTGTTGTATTAAGTAGGGAAACAAGGCGGTGACCCCACCATAGGGTTCAAGAGGAGGGAATTGAGTAAATATATGCGGGTCTGATAAGTGTGTTCTCTATATACTGTTACTTCTGCTTTTTCACTGTCATTTCATTTCAAGAGCTAATGTACACTTTTCTGTAAAACTGTGAGAAACAAAAGTCTGAACCTGTGATTACACTCACCACCTGAGCTGGGACGGGTGGGGGGGGGGAGGAAGGATGGAGCTGGGATGGGTAAGGGGGATGGATAGAGCTTGGATGGGTGAGGGGGGCATTGATGGAGCTGGGGTGGGTGTGGGTGATGGATGGAACTGGGATGGGTGGGGGGGATGGAGTAAGCTGGTATGGAATCAGGGGGAAGGATAAGCTGGTAAGGGTGAGGGGGGGAAGGATGGAACTGGGTTGGGTGTGGGTGAAGAATGGAGCTGGGATGGGTGAGGGGGGATGGATGGAGCTGGGATGGGTGAGGGGGGATGTATGGAGCTGGGATGGGTGTGGGGGAATGGATGGAGCTGGGATGGGTGAGGTGGTATGAGTGGAGCTGGGAAGGGTGAGGGGGGATGGATGGATTCAGCTTCAATGGGTAAGGGGGATAGATAGAGCTTGGATGGGTGTGGGGGAGATTGATGGAGGTGGGGTGGGTGTGGGTGATGGATGGAACTGGAATGGGTGGGGGGGTGGATGGAGCTGGTATGGAATCAGGAGGATGGATGGAGTTGGTAGGGGTGAGGGGGGAAGGATGGAGCTGTGGTGGGTGTGGGTGAAGGATGGAGCTGGGATGGGTGAGGGGGGATGGATGGAGCTGGAAAGGGTGAGGGGGTGTATGGAGCTGGGATGGGTGTGGGGAGATGGATGGAGCTGGGATGGGTGAGGTAGGATGGAGCTTGGGAGGATGAGGGGGGTGGATGGAGCTGGGGTAGGTGAGAGGGGATGGATGGAGCTGGGATGGGTGAGGGAGGAAGGATGGAGCTGGGATGGGAGTGGGGGGAAGGATGGACCTGGGATAGGTGAGGGGGAAGGATGGAGCTGGGATGGGATGAGGGGATGGATTGAGCCGAGATGAGATCAGGGAACGTCTGGAGCCAAGATGAGATTGGGGAAATAGATGGAGCCAGGATGAGATCAGGGAACGGATGGAGCTGGGATGACATCGGGGAATGGATAGAGTTGGGATGGGATCAGGGGATGGAGCCGGGATTGGATCGAGGTGGTGGATGGACCTGTGATTGGATGAGGGTGGTGGATGGAGCCGGAATGGAATCGGGGTTGTGGATGGAGCTGGAATGGAATCGGGGTGGTGGATGGAGCCGCCCCTTGCATTCTGTACATTACACACTCCTGTCCCCTGCATTCTGTCCATTACATACTCCTGCACTTTATACACAATACTGTACATTATATAGTTCTCACCAAAGTCTTCATTGTCTCAACAGTTGCTGGTTGCTTTGCAGTCCCTCACTATTTTAATGAAGTTCTTCTTTAATGTAGGCTCAGACAAAGCAATCAAAGCATTATTTATAGGTACAAGGAAGCCTGGGTTTTGTTTAACCACATCTCTTAAGCCCCTCCCACTGCTAAGTGATTGACCACGCCCACATTTTACCCCGGCGCTATGGGCTCCACAGGTCTTATCCATTCTCCAGTGTCCCTCATTCTGAAGTTCAAATGTTGGGAGGTATGTTGACACAATAGCCGGATCTAGAGGCGGTGCTGATTTTAGTTGTACCCCCTGAGGCCGGTATTTTCATGGATGCTGTGCCTGGGGAATTTGTGCTAGGAGGGGGGGGGAGGGATTTGTGCCAGGAGAGGGGATTGGGGAGAATTTGTGCGTGGAGGGGGGGCTTGGGGATATCTGTGCGAGGAGGGGGGATTTGTACAATGAGAAGGGATTTGTGCTAGGAGAGGGAATTGGGAAAATTTGTGCAAGGAGGGGGGATTTGTGATAGGAGAGGGGATTAGGAGAATTTGTGCTAGGAGAGGGTATTGGGGGATTTTTGCTAGGAGTAGCGGCAGTACAACATGGTGTCTCCCCCCCCCCCCCCCCCACCCCTGGGGGAGGGGTGACACCATGTTTTACCGCACCAGGTGACACCAACCCTAGTGACGCCACTGGGTGTGTATCTTATGGGTATGGCTGACTGCCCTGCATGGAAACACTGCCCTGCACTGACTGCCCTGTACTGACATACTGCCCTGCACTGACTTGGTGTAACTTTAGTTTTTTTTATGATTTTTTAAATTGTTTTTACTTTTTTTTTTTAGAACCTGAACAGGTGTTCTGTGCATCCCCATGCAGGCAGGCCCATCCATGTCAATTGGTACGCAAAGACACAGCCACTACTCCTAATTTGACAGCCGTGTGGGTGCGCGGCCCCGAACATACACTGTTTGATTTCGGGGGCCATACATCCACACCCATGCAGATGTCAAATTGGGAACAGCAGATATGTCTGTGCAGCCGCTGCATGCCAATTGACATGAATGGGACTGCCTGCACAGAGATGCATGGAAAACCTGTGCATCCCCCTACGGGCAAACGAGGCCCTCCTTCAGGTGTATGTTGTAGCAAGCCCATGTAAATGAGGCCCTAAGGTTTGCATAAATTTTAACCACATCCCGCCCACCGTATAACCAAATGACGGTGGGCGGGGTGCTCTCTTGTCCTTTATATGACGTCGTCCCAGTCTTACTGCGCTTGCGAACCCATGGGGGCATGCAGTGTGGCGATCGCAGGTGCGCTGTGTACCTGGGAGATAGCGCGACCCCGACCTTGGTAAAGAGCCGGTGGCGAGGCTCTTTACCCTTATGATCAGCTGTGATCAGCTGTGACCAATCACAGGTGATCACATGTAAACAAGGAAATGCCGATTATCGGCTCTCCTCGCCTCACACTGACAGAGTGTGAGGAGAAGAGAGCCGATCAGCGGCATTTCCTCACAGGGCAGACCTGTATAGATAATCAAGGCACTGATTATCAGTGCAACCCCAACAGTGCCCAGCAGTGATGCCAATTTGTGCCTATCAGTGATGCAACTCAGTGCTGCCTTTCAGAGCCCATCAGTGCCACCTATTATTGGCCATAAGTGCCGCCAATCAGTGCCCATCAGTGCCACCTGTCAGTGCCCATCAGTGCCGCCTATTATTGCCCATAAGTGCCGCCTATCAATGCCCATCAGTGCCACCTATTAGTGCTGCATATTAGTGGTGCCTATCAGTGCCTATAAGTGCCGCCTATCAATGCCCATCAGTGCCACCTATCAGTGCCCATCAGTGCCGCCTATTAGTGCTGCATATTAGTGGCGCCTATCAGTGCCCATCAGTGCTGTATATTAGTGCCTCCTCATCAGTGCCCTTCAGTGAAGGAGAAAAATTACTTATTTACAAAATTTTCTGACAGAACTTTTTCTTTTCCCAAATGTTTGGTCTATTTTTTTGTTTTGTTAGCAAAATATAAAAAAACCAGCGGTGATCAAATACCACCAAAAGAAAGCTCTATTTGTGTGAAACAGAATGATAAAAATGTAATTTGGGTAAAGTATTGTATGACCGCACAATTGTCATTTAAAGTGTGACAGCGCTGAAAGCTGAAAATTGGCCTGGGCAGGAAGGGGGTGAAAGTGCCCGGTATTGAAGTTGTTAAAAAGGTTGTATACTGTATAGTGTAATAAAAGTCACTAAGCCTGGTTGTTTTCTCTTCTTCTCAATACAAAAAAAAGAAAAAAAAGAAACGGTTGATTGATGAGAAGAATGGCCTCACACACTCCTACTTTTTTGTACAGGTGATCAGCATGTTGAAAATATCAAATTATTGAGCAATTGCGTTCAAACACTTATGTTCCCTTCCATTGTCTGTCTTTTCTTCTCAGGGGGAAAATTCTGCTTTTAGAGTGAAGCCGAAGTCTCATTGTTGGCTCATGACAGTACTGTCATTATTGTCGGCGCAGAATGGAGCAGATGGTTTACAGGCACTGACGCCGAGCTTATGAAAACTATTTTGACAGAAAGGTCAGCGGAATCAATAAAAGGGAAGATAAACATAAGGTTCGACAGGGAGAGAGGGATGCTGTTTGAGGACTTTGTGTACCGATGGAATGATAATATACACTTCACTGCAACCAGTCCTTCACTGGGAGCGATGTCAGGACACGGAGATCTCAGAGGCCGGAGCTGGCGGATGGAAAGCATCATGGTGGAAGAATTCAGCTGGTTACATAAAGTTTGACTAGGACGTAGGAGGCTCCTACCTCCCAGTGTCCTTGGTTGCTAGGAAGCAAGCAAAGCAACCCCTGCCACTTAGAGTCCATTGTCACTAGGGCACATGCTGGCTTGCCATCTAGCATCCTCTCTCATTAGGGACATAAGCGGCCCCTGCCACCTAGCATCTTCTATCACTAGGAAACATGCAGCCCGGTCGCCTAGCATTCTCTATCACTGGCACACATGTGGCCCCCGGCCGCCTAGCATCCTCTATTACTAGGACACATGCGGCCCGGCCGCCTAGCATCCTCTATCACTAGGACACATGCGGCCCTTGCTGTCTAGCATCCTCTATCACTAGGACACATGAGGCCCTTGCTGTCTAGCATCCTCCATCACTAGGACACATGCGGCCCCTGCTGCCTATCATCCTCTATCACTAGGATTCATGCTGCCCATGCCACCTAGCAACCTCTATCACTAGGACACAGGCAGCCCCTGCCTCCTAGCATCCTCTATCACTAGAGCACATGTGGCTCCTGCTGCCTAGCATCCTCTATCACTAGTAGAGCACTTGTGGCTCCTGCCGCCTAGCATCGTCTATCACTAGGACACATGTGGCTCCTGCTGCCTAGCAATCTCTATCACTAGAACACATGTGGCACCTCCTGCCTAGCATCCTCTATCACTAGGACTGTAGAACACATGCGGCCTCTGCTGCCTAGAATCCTCTATCACTAGGAGTCATGCGGCCCCTGCCACCTAGCATCCTCTATCACTAGGACACATATGGCCCCTACCGCTTAGCATCCTCTATCACTAGGACACATGCAGCCCCTGCCGTCTAGCATCCTCTATCACTAGGACACATGTGGCCCCTGCCATCTAGCATCCTCTATCACTAGGACACATGTGGCCCCTGCTGTCTAGCATCCTCTATCACTAGGACACATGCAGCCCCTGCCGTCTAGCATCCTCTATCACTAGGACACATGTGGCCCCTGCCACCTAGCATCCTCTATCACTAGGACACATATGGCCCCTACCGCTTAGCATCCTTTATCACTAGGACACAGGCAGCCCCTGCCGTCTAGCATCCTCTATCACTAGGACACATATGGCCCCTACCGCTTAGCATCCTCTATCACTAGGACACATGTGGCCCGGCCGTCTAGCATCCTCTATCACTAGGGCACATGCAGCCCCTACCGTCTTGCATCCTCTATCACTAGGACACATATGGCCCCTACCGCTTAGCATCCTTTATCACTAGGACACAGGCAGCCGCTGCCACCTAGCATCCTCTATCACGAGGACACAAGTGGCCCTGGCTGTCTAGCATCCTTAGTCACTAGGACACAAGTGGCCCCGGCTGTCTAGCATCTTTTCTGGTCAGCGGCCGTCGTGATTGACCATGGATTTACAAAGAGGGACACTATTTTTTCATTTTTAATAAAGGACTGTTTCCTGTGGTTTTTACTTTTTTACAGTTTTTTTGTGAATGGGTATGGATTTGATGAACCTGATACCCATTCACATGGAGGGTGGGGATCGGGATAAGATTCTGATAAACCCAGCACCCACAGACCCAGACAACCACAGGTCAGGGTTGTCGGGAAGAGGTCCTTTTCCCCATCAACATGGGGACACGGTGCTTTGGGGCGGCGAGCCCCCTGCCCCAAAGCACCCACCTTCCCTCATGTTGAGGGCATGTGGCCTGGTATGAATAAGGAGGGGGGGGCGCTTGCTCGTCCCCCCCCCCTTTCCTGACCTGCCAGGCTGCATGCTTGGATAAGAGTCTGGTATGAATTTTGAGGGTGACCCCACGCCATTTTTTTTTAAATTTTGGCGTGAGGTTCCCCTTAAAATCCATACCAGACCCAAAGGGGGGGGGGGATCCGACGCCGATTTTATAATTTTTTTTTAATCTGTATTGCCGGAGCCGGAAATACATTACAGCCGCGAGCAAGTTTAAATTATATTCTTTCCTTTAAAAATGTCAATATGTCAATAATTGCTGCAAGCTCCATACATTGTACAGATGCGCCACTTTACAGGGATACCCCCTCCCAGGCAGGATATTTAAAGGAATTTTTAATATTTATTGTTAACATTTTTTGCATTTATAGTGTCCCCCAGGGCAGTACCCGGGCCCCCATACACTTTTTATGGCAATAACTTGCATATAAGCCTTTAAAATTAAGACTTTTGATTTTTCATGTTCGTGTTCCATAGACTTTAATAGAGTTTGCATGTTTTCTAGAACTTTTTCCCTGTTCGAGATGTTCTGGTGTGAAAGGAACAGGGGGGTGTTTGGCCCATCCCTACTGATTAACTGTTTAATCAGGAGAATACGGGACTTAGTACCGGTACATGTAAATTCGCCTGGTCTTAAGAAACCATAGAAGGTAGAAACCATAGAAGGTCATAAGAAACCATAGAACCATAGAAACCATAAATGGCTACCAAAAAATATATATAACCTTATGGAATAAAAAAAATATATATAGATCGGCGCTAATAAAAACAATTGATGTGAATAAAAGTGCAACAGTTAAATAACACATCCATATGTAACCAATACTAAAAAATACATAGCATAATAGAAAATGATGATCAACTTCCAATAAGTAAAAAAATGTGATCATTGAAAAACAAGTGACTAAAAAGGAAAAAGATAGTCCATCAAAAAAGTCCATATAGAAGTGAATCAAAAAAGTAAAAAAAGAAACCATAGCTAATGATCCAAACAAAAGTGAATAATAATGTCCAATCGAAAGGTGTCACCAATGTGGAATCCTAACAGAGAATATAGCAACCATCAATGAGTGCAATGGCCGCTCACCTTAATAATGAATAAATCAAGCGTTTGTTCATATATATAATTCTTATCAGTGAGGCTCGTTCGACAGTGAAATATATCAATGGGATGGAGATGTGGATACATGGCCATGCGTTACAGCAATAAATAGTCATTAATAGTCAATAGTCATTGGCTGCAGAGACGGAACCCTACACAGCCAGCACAATGCTGCCTGACCCTATATATATATATATATATATATATATATATATATATATATAAAATTGTTATTTTTTTTCAAAATGTGTACAAGTGTGAGTTATGTGCTGCAACGAGCGGACTCACTATGGTGAAGGTGGATCAGTTAGCAAACTAAAACTTGAGTTGCATATGAGTGAAAGCTTGTCAGTCCTTGAGTGTGATAGATGCTGATTTACCTGAGGCGTACCAGGAAAATTAGCAATGTAAACTCAGGTCTTAGTTACCTGAAAACGTGTCAGGTAAGAGGTATGAATGTTTGCAATATGTCGTAATCGTATGATGTATGTGTTAACGGATTAGACTTGCCACCAAACAAGTAAATTAATGAACGAACATCACAATCCGTAGGTACCCGTAAGCGTGACGGGTGACCTGGCCCCTAGGTTAAGTAATAAGATCTACCCACAGTGCAAGTGTCTAATAAACCAGACAATATATGTGAAGCATGCTGCATGATCAATATGCAGCTTAGGCAGGGGTATTTGTAATTGCTGCTGGATATTTAACAAACAGTACCTTAAATATGTCACAAGGTGTAAATCATATGTACTGAGGAACATATCATATGGAACCGATAGCGCGGCGGCTACGGATATAACCAAAAAATTAAGAGAAAAGTGGGATGCAGAGGCGTATATATGATGTATGAATATTGTAAGTGTAATGGAACCCCGAACCCACAATGCGCTTGTGGGCTTCCGTCAGAATACAGCATCTTTCAGTCTTGAATATAGATATCAGATAATATAGCCGCCCCCCATACAAAACTAGCCGAGAATAGCTTGTATAAGATCTGGAACATTTATTGAACAAGAATACAGGCTTTTTATACACTTGAGAAGTATGTCAGTTACCGCCCAAATATTCTCCCAAAACATTACACAATGGTTAGATAACGAGGTACAACTGACACGAGGCTAATCCCATCATAGAGGATCCTCCAAGAGTTAATCAAATTAGCCACCAGACAGAAACAATAGGTGAATGGGAATCCACATCTAAGCAATGCTTTGATTTATTAGGAGTCACAGACCTTATGGCAACAGGCTATAGGTCTCACAGTGTAAAGTGGGATTAACCACTTTAAGACCGGAAGATTTGACCCCCTTCCTGACCAGGAACTATTTTGCGATTCGGCACTGGGTTACTTTAACGGACAATTGCGCGGTCGTGCGACACTGTACCCAAATAAAATTGACATCCTTTTGTTCCCACAAATAGAGCGTTCTTTTGGTGGTGATTGATCACCTGTGCGATTTTTACATTTTGCGCTATAAACAAAAAAAGAGCGACAATTTTGAAAAAAAAAAACAATATTTTTCACATTCTGCTATATAACATTCCCAAAAAAAAAAAAAATGTAAAAATCAAAATGTTTTAACATTTTAGGCCAATTTGTTTTCTGCTACATATAAGCGTATTTTGATTAGTTTGCGCAAAAGTTATCGCGTTTACTAACTATGGGAAAGATTTATGTAATTTTTATTGTTTTTTTTTTTTTACTAGTTATGGCGGCGATCTGCGATTTTTTCGGGACTGCGACATTGCGGCAGACGAATCGGACCCCTAACTGACATTTTTTACACTTTTGGGGGGGACCAGTGACATTACTACAGTAATCAGTGCTCTAAATATACACTGATACTGTAATAATGACAATGGCAGGGAAGGAGTTAACCCTATGGGTGATCAAAGGGTTAAATGTATGCCTCATGTTTACTGACGTGTGTGGGGGGAGGGGGTTCTGTGACACAGACAGAGATTGCAGGTTGAGCTATGCTGAATCCTGTGATCTCTCCCTGTCTGTCACTGAGAAGATCCGCCTGCTTTGTTTACATAAGCAGGCGGGTCTTCTCACACTTTCCCCGACAATCGGGGAAGAGAAGCAGCGATTGCCACGTCTCCTCCTCCGGCCTGACTCCCGCTGTGTCTAAACACAGAGGGAGCGAGCCTCCAGCGGCGCGTGCACACCGCTTAGACCACTAGGAGTCCAGCGACGTAGGTCTACATCGCTGGACCCAGGGGAGCCGCAGTGCCGCAGTAGGATTACTGTCGGCAGTCGGCAAGTGGTTAAATCTTCATATATTTCTTGAGGTATATTGTTGATGAATATTACTGTCCCATTTGAAGTAATCCAAACCATTTTCTCAGATTCCATTAAGTAGTTGTCCATCATTTGTTGGTCACCCTGTGCCCCTAATACACAGACACAGGGTCAATTACACACAAGAGGGGCCTAGGTCAGGGGCGTAACTACAGGGGTTGCAGGGGTTGCAATTGCAACCGGGACCCATGCTCCAGGGGGCCCATGCAGCTCCCCTGTACACCTGAATAGGAGGAGCGGTGGGGCAGCAAGTAGATAAATCACTGTCCTCCTTTTTCCTTCTGTAGCTGCAGGAGGAAAATGGAGGAGATTGGTTCCTCTGTATGCTGCCCCCGCCCCTCCTCCTATCCAGTTCACTTGTGTTATGCTGTCTCTGGGCCCCTGTGTGCTCCCCTGGTCCGCCCCCTACTATGCTGCCAGGGGTCCGGGGGGCCCTTTATGGTTTCTTGCACCGGGGCCCTGAAGGTTCTAGTTACGCCTCTGGCCTAGGGGGCTGAGAGAGGGATTTCTCAACCTCTCTAGTGTAAGCCGGGTTCCACGGACCCCCAACCAATGTGCCTCCCGTCACAGTAAGTAATGAAAAATGAAATTGTATGGAGCTATTGACGTATTCGTAATTTGATAAGCGTTTAGTAAAGAATTCAGGGAGGTTGAAGCTAGAAAGAAAAGGAATTAATGGTGATTGTGTTAGGCTACAAAATACAGTGTAGAACATTTGAATCGTATGAATGGATAGCATGAAAAGGTTGGATGAGAAGAAATCATGTTGCAAAAAAGCACAATATTTTCGTAACATACTAATGCTGAAACTAAACCAGTAAAAGCAATAACGTGCGAAAAATCGTGACAGAACCAGTGCCCAATACGGGGAAAATTTTAAATTTCCGTTGGAGAGTCGTGCGGACTACCACGATGTAGGAAACCTCATGGCAGTGTCAGCATCCTGACGTCCGGAACTTGGAAGTGGAACCATCAACGTGGAAGGTAAGACAAGATGAGTGCAGGTAATATTGGAGCGAGAAGCCTCCTACAAATTCAGGCTGACCGGTCAGCCTTCCTAAATATTTAGACCGTAAATCATTTCTCTTCTCTCCAGCCGGCCCTGTTTATGTAATGTCACCCTCCAAATGTGATCATCCTCTGGTGAGCTGTCCGTTCTGCTCATGGAAAACATACGTCTTCATTTTCTTTTGTATCCTACATAAATCTCAACTTCCATTACCCAGATTTCATGTAACAGGTTTCCTGGTAAAGGTTACGTTCTCCCGCTCAATCAGACTGCAGCTCCCTTCGGCAATCCTTACTATAGGCACAGATTTGTCTCTGTCTACACGGGTAATATATTCCATCTTTTTCTATTCAATTACTGTTCAAGGCGATGACCTGGGCTGTAAGTCTCTGATTTATTTCAGCATTGCAGCAATTGAGTTGTCTATTATATTACACGAGGGGTTAAACAGTTTACTGGGGGCTCATCCGGGACAGTAGAGTAAAGTCTACATAAACCCAACCACTTAAAGCAGCCTTTCTCATCCTTTTCAACACAGAGGAACCCTTGAATTACCTTTCAGGGAACCCCTGCTAAAAATGTCTATATCTACAACCCATGATACATTGGTGTGATGGTCAGTGGGAAGAATGCTCCTTACACTTGTGGTCATTGGGAAGAATTACCCCCTCGAAGATAGCTAAAAAGATCAATGGATAAACTGTCTCCCAACTGTGCTCCTGATTTGTCACCCTGGCACATACACCCCCTGGTGGAGACTACAAGCAGCCCTACAGTAAGGTGACCAGATTTTTTAAAGTTAAATCAGGGGACATTTTTTTTATTGGAAAATGGTAAACTATTTTATAAGCATATTTTCCTCAAATGATATATGCAGTGTATGTGGTATGCAGTGGTGCCCCCCCCCCCCCCCATCCATGTGTCCGGCCCCTAATCTACATGCAGGGCTCCGGATGCATGAATTCCAATAGGAGATTTTTTATTTTTTTGAAGCACATGATTAGAGCCAGAGGCTCTAATAGGCTTAAAGAAAGGGTGGACTCGGGGGGGGTGGGGGGAGCCCTGCGACCTGAGCCCACCCAGTTGTGTGACAATAGCGAATAAATATTATTACACAGAGCCATGGCGGAGGGGGCAGGGCTGCGCCATGGCTCCATGTGTTAATGGACACACAGAGCCGCTGATTGGGAGTACCTGCTTAGGTACCCCCATTGCAAGCTGCTTGCCGTGGGGGCACCCGACAGGGGGGAGTGGTCAGGAGCACCTGAAATGGACCTGAGAAAAGAATCTGAGCTGCTCTGTGCAAAATCAACTGCACAGGAGGTAAGTATAACATGTTATCTCCTGATTGGCTCACTGGCTCCCGCTGCCTCCAAAACCAATCAGGAGTGCGATTCCCCGGAGAGCCAAGTCTCCCGTGGCCATCACTGAATCAAGAGGAGGCTTAGGTAAGTATAAGAATACATAAAATGCATGAAGGTAAAAATCTTGTGCCTTTACAACCACTTTAGTTGTGATTGCTTAGCTAGCTCCAAAGAGTATTAGGAATACCCCCCCCCCCCCCCCAGCTCTGCCACAGCTGAAACCTTGATAAACATCAGACAACTCCAGTAAACTGCCTCAGAGAGGCAGTAGCCCCTGAGACTGCGGAAGTTCTGCAGCAGGACAAGAACAGGGCTACTCCAGACCCCAGGCTATTTATGATCTCCCTGGCCACATACTGGGGCACATCTTCACAGAGATTGGCTGAAGTGCACTCTATATTCAAGCCGTGCAATTGACTCTTCCAGCCCCCTATGGTCTGGAAGCCACCAGAATGCAGGGGGAAGCAATCAAACCTGCAGCCTGTGAGATATAGAAAAGCCCAAATAAATCAATTGCTGCTCCAATGATTACAGAGGAACCAAAAAGAACTAAATTTACCTATCCTCATGTATGTGTGCAATTTATAGGTTAGCACAGCTAATCACATTTTTTTTGTTTTTATTGTATAGCCCAATATTTGGAGTCACTGTTAGCTGCAGCAAACCAGAATATTTATATACAAAAAATTTTAACAACATTTTCTCACTATTATTAGTTGTGCCGGGGACACGTACACATTGTAGTATAATGCACCATGTCACAAAGCTCCAATCATCTCACCACTGGTTTCTTCACCATGACAATGAGGTCACTGTACTCCAATGGCCTCCACACTCACCACATCTCATCCAATAGAGCACCTTTGGGAAGTGGTGTAACGGGAGATTGGCATCATGGATGTGCAGCCGACAAATCTGCAGCAACTGCATTATCCTATCATGTCACTATGGAGCAAAATCTCTGAGGAATATTTCCAACACCTTGTAGAATCTATTCCATGAAGAATGAAGGCAAAAGGGGATCCAACCCGGTACTAGCAAGGGGTACCTAATATAGTGGCCGGTGAGTGTATTTGTTGTCACTTTAGTCCAGGAGTCTTCAAGCTACGGCCCTCCAGTTGTTCAGGAACTACAATTCCCATTATGCCTAGTCATGTCTGTGAATGTTAGAGTTTTACAATGCCTCATGGGATGTGTAGTTCTGCAACAGCTGGAGGGCCGTAGTTTGAGGATCCCTGCTTTAGTAAAATATAACCCAGTACAAAAAAGTGCTAAAGCAAATGAGCTGCTCAGTCAGTTTTTTTTTTTTGGTTGGTTTGGATTGAGTGTAGGATATGATACAGACCACTAGAGGGAGCCCCTGTGCTAAATGTATTGTAGGGGAACAGCTCTGTTTTATTGTCAGGATACCAATCTGATTGGTGATTTTTCTTTTATTTTATCCCTCCTGTCTGTGCTGGAGGACGTGAGTCTTAATGGTGAATCAACCATGAACTGCCAATCCTGCAAACTTTACAAACCCTAATTGGCATTTTTTTTTTTTTTTTTTTTAATAAGATACATTTTTAACATTTTTTTTTTTTGAAACATTTCTTGCATCTCAGTGCAGCTGACCTCCTGCAGGCCTTTTGCTGCCACTTCATGTCTACATGCACTCCAGCGATTGCTGGCGAAGGGTAAATCCTATTCTCTAAAACACGTTCCCATGGTCCTTTGAGATCCTAAGCAAGTTGGAAGGAGGTTTCTGTCCTCTGTCCCCGAGGACAAGGCTTACTTGTGAGTGTAATACTTACTGTGAGTTTTTGTGTGTGCTATTCAGGTTTTTTCTCAGGTTGAACTGGATGGACTATTGTCTTTATTCAACCTCAACTACTATGTAACTATTCTCAATAAAGATGTTACTGCATTATGTAGCACCTATGTACCCTTTTCCGCCTATGTACCCATTTCCGCCACTCTGTATGGCATTTCTGGGGGGGGGGGGGGTTCCTGATGGTGACAATGGACCATGCCTGTTGTAATGTGTGTTGAAACAGCCGATTGAAGCCTCCATAGTGATAAGGTGACAGCATACTGACCCAATTAGGAAACAGGGACAGAGGTCCTTGTTCAGCCACAGGAAGTGGCTGAACAAGGACCTCTATGGAAGGATCCTTAGCTATTATTTTAAAGGTTAAGTTCACCTTTGGGGGTTGGGGGGACAGATAATAAATGTACACATTTTTGCTGGAAAAAAATGTGCATTTCTTTTTTTTTTTCTAGGAGCCTGCCAAGCATTGAAACCCGTGATCAGTGAGAGAACATGTGGGAGATAGAGGAACATGGTGGGGGTGAGGGAACATGTGGGAGATGGGGGAACATGGTGGGGGTGAGGGAACATGTGGGAGATGGGGGAACATGGTAGGGGTGAGGGAACATGTGGGAGATGGAGGAACATGGTGGGGTGTGAGGGAACATGTGGGAGATGGAGGAACATGGTGGGGGGTGAGGGAACATGTGGGAGATGGGGGAACATGGTGGGGGTGAGGGAACATGTGGGAGATGGAGGAACATGGTGGGGTGTGAGGGAACATGTGGGAGATGGAGGAACATGGTGGGGAGTGAGGGAACATGTGGGAGATGGAGGAACATGGTGGGGAGTGAGGGAACATGTGGGAGATGGAGGAACATGGTGGGGGGTGAGGGAACATGTGGGAGATGGAGGAACATGGTGGGGAGTGAGGGAACATGTGGGAGATGGAGGAACATGGTGGGGGTGAGGGAACATGTGGGAGATGGAGGAACATGGTGGGGAGTGAGGGAACATGTGGGAGATGGAGGAACATGGTGGGGGGAGGGAACACATGGGAGATGGAGGAACATGGTGGGGGGGAGGGAACATGTGGGAGATGGAGGAACATGGTGGGGGGTGAGGGAACATGTGGGAGATGGAGGAACATGGTGGGGGTGAGGAGGGAACATGTGGGAGATGGAGGAACATGGTGGGGGTGAAAGAACATGTGGGAGATGGAGGAACATGGTGGGGGGTGAGAGAACATGTGGGAGATGGAGGAACATGGTGGGGGGTGAGGGAATATGTGGGAGATGGAGTAACATGGTGGGGGTGAGGGAACATGTGGGAGATGGAGGAACATGGTGGGGGGTGAGGGAACATGTGGGAGATGGAGGAACATGGTGGGGGGTGAGGGAACATGTGGGAGATGGAGGAACATGGGGGGGGGGGAACATGTGGGAGATGGAGGAACATGGTGGGGGTGAGGGAACATGTGGGAGATGGAGGAACATGGTGGGGGTGAGGGAACATGTGGGAGATGGAGGAACATGGTGGGGGGTGAGGGAACATATGGGAGATGTAGGAACATGGTGGGGGGGGGGGAGACAACATGTGGGAGATGGAGGAACATGTGTGGGTGGAGGGGTTGAGGGAACATTTAGGAAGTGACAGAACATGTGGATGGGGGGGGGGGGGACATGTATGTGTGTGTGTGTGTGGGGGGGGGGGTGGGGGTGGAGGAACATGGTGGGGGGTGAGTGAACATGTGGAAGGTAAGAGAACATGTGGGAGGTGGAGGAACATGTAGGGGGTGAGGGAACATGTGGGAGATGGAGGAACATGGTGGGGGGTGAGGGAACATGTGGGAGATGGAGGAACATGGTGGGGGTGAGGGCACATTTGGGAGATGGAGGAACATGGTGGGGGTTGAGGGAACATGTGGGAGATGGAGGAACATGGTGGGGGGGGGGGTGAGGGAACATGTGGGAGATGGAGGAACATGGTGGGGGGTGAGGGAACACTTGGGAGATGGAGGAACATGTGGGGGTGGGGGGGTTGAGGGAACATTTAGGAAGTGACAGAACATGTGGATGGGGGGGGGGGGGGAGGAACATGTGTGTGTGTGTGTGTGTGGGGGTGGAGGAACATGGTGGGGGGTGAGGGAACATGTGGAAGGTGAGAGAACATGTGGGAGGTGGAGGAACATGTGGGGAGTGAGGGAAAATGTGAGGGGTGGAGGAACATGAGGAGATCATGTCCCGGGGGGGGGGGGGGGGGGACATGTGGGGAGTAAGGGAACATGTGGGGGGTGTATGGATGTAACATGTAATATGTTCCAGAAAGTGAACTTATTCTTTAATGCACATGTGTCAAACACAAGTCTGGCCTGCCAGGTCATTTCATGTTGCCTTTGCACCTCTCCTGCAGCTGAGGCACCCCTCTAGTTTCTGCCCCCACCTTGTCTCAGCAGTCAGCAGCAGAGAGGACAGAACACCTTCTACAGATCCTGCGCCTCTCTGTTCAGCCCCAGCGCCCCCTCATCTCCACCTCCCCTGGTCTCAGCATTTAGCAGACTGTGGCTGCTGACTGACTGGTGGAGTTCGTGTCTCTCTCCCTGGAGAGTACCCGGTGGATAGCCAAAGGAGGCAACCGATGATCTTGAGGCCGTGTGAGTAATTGACCCCAGTGATGGATAGTCAGTGACTGTGTTCAGTTCTATTCTGGTCTATTAGCAAAAGGTCCTAGTCTAGGGTGACCAGACGTCCCCGGTTTCTGTAGACAGTCCCCGGACTGAGGACCCTGTGCCCATACCAAGTCTGTCCCCAGTTTTGTCCCCAGATTCAGAGTAGGATTAACATAGACAGGGCATCCCATGCTGGCTGAGAAACAGCCTGGTGGCTCTGATGCCAACGCCCCCTGCTGAGCGATCTTATGTATTATGCAGTCCTGTGCCCGGCGCTCTGTGTATTATGCAGTCCTGTACCTGGCGCTCTGTGTATTATGCAGTCCTGTGCCCAGCGCTGTTTGTATTATGCAGACATGTTCCCAGTGCGCTGTGTATTATGTAGTCCTGTGCCCAGAACCCTGTGTATTACGTAGTCCTGTGCCCAGTGCTCTGTGTGTTATGTAGTACTATGCCCAGTGATCTAGGTATTATGCAGTCCTGTGCCCAGCGTTCTGTGTAATATGCAGTCCTGTGCTCAGTGCTCTGTGTATTATGTAGTCCTGTACCCAGCACTCTATATATTATGTAGTCCTGTGCCCAGTGCTCTGTGTGTTATGCAGTCCTGTGCCCAGAGCTCTGTGTATTATGTAGTCCTGTGCCCAGCAATCCATATACTTTGTATTCCTGTGCCCAGCGCTCTGTGTATTATGCAGTCGTGTGCCCAGAGTTCTGTGTAATATGCAGTCCTGTGCCAGCACCCTGTGTATTATGGAGTCCTGTGCCCAGCACTCTGTGTATTATGGAGTCCTGTGCCCAGCGCTCTGTATATTATGCAGTCCTGTGCCCAGCACTCTGTGTATTATGGAGTCCTGTGCCCAGCGCTCTGTGTATTATGCAGTCCTGTGCCCAGCACTCTGTGTATTATGTAGTCCTGTGCCCAGCGCTCTGTGTATTATACAGTCCTGTGCCCAGCGCTCTGTGTATTATGCAGTCCTGTGCCCACCGCTCTGTGTATTATGCAGTCCTGTGCCCAGCGCTCTGTGTATTATGCAGTCCTGTGCCCAGCGCTCTGTGTATTATGTAGTCCTGTGCCCAGTGCTCTGTGTATTATGCAGTCCTGTGCCATTTGCCAATAAAAAAAGATATGTCTCCGGATTTAATTTTGAAAATCTGGTCACCTTATCCTAGTCTCCTGCCAGCAATAGATTCTGTAGGATTTCCTCTTCTCCCTCTATCCAAGTTCTATGTTCCAATAAAACCTAAAAAATGACAGCCCTATACGGTTTCTTTCAGCCAGCCAAAGAGTAAAGAAAATGCATTGAAACATTAGAAGTGTTTTTTCTGCCAGAAAAAATGCTACTTATTTTCATAAACCCGTGTGCATGCGGCCTAACAAATACTAATGCCGTGTAGGTGGTGATGGGTCCCCTTGGACTGAGTGGTACAGAATAGAGCTCACAGTATTTTAGGCATAGCGCCCATGTAAAGCCTCTGGAAACAATAAAGATATCCTCCACCTCTGGGCTGGCATGCTTGCATATTTCTGTCTCTATCACTTTGCCATCGTATCGCACATTCCGTCTCTACAAAACACTGCCGGCCTTTTCATAATGACAACTCGGGACAACTGCCAGGAGGATTCTGGCAGGACATGATGGGATTATGGGGAGGTGAAGTCAAGCAGCGGCTGCTGTAATAAAGAATTCCGATCACCACTCTGTACATTACTATACTTCCTATAGAACAAAGATGGTATGCACTCATCATTTATTATACACTATATTACCAAAAGTATTGGGACGCCTGCCTTTACACGCACATGAACTTTAATGGCATCCCAGTCTTAGTCTGTAGGGTTCAATATTGAGTTGGCCCACCCTTTGCAGCTATAACAGCTTCAACTCTTCTGGGAAGGCTGTCCACAAGGTTTAGGAGTGTCTATGGGAATGTTTGACCATTCTTCCAGAAGCGCGTTTGTGAGGTCAGGTATTGATATTGAATGAGAAGGCCTGGCTTACAGTCTCCGCTCTAATTCATCCCAGAGGTGTTCTATCGGGTTGAGGTCAGGCCAGTCAAGTTCTTTACCCCCAAACTCGCTCATCTATGTCTTTATGGACCTTGTTTTGTGCACTGGTGTGCAGTCATGTTGCACAAACAATTCATCCCAAAGGTGTGCTATCAGGTTAGAGGTCAGGACTCTGTGCAGGCCAGTCAAGTTCCTCCACCCCAAACTCCCTCATCCATGTCTTTATGGACCTTGCTTTGTGCACTGGTGCGCATTCATGTCATCCCCAAACTGTTCCCACAAAGTTGGGAGCATGAAATTGTCTAAAATGTTTTGGTATGCTGACGCCTTAAGAGTTCCCTTCACTGGAACTAAGGGCCAAACCCAACCCCTGAAAAACAACTCCCACCATAATCCCCCCCTCCACCAAATGATTTGGACCAATGCACAAAGCAAGGTCCATAAAGACATGGATGATCGAGTTTGGGGTGGAAGAACTTGATTGACCTGCACAGAGTCCTGACCTCAACCTGATTGCTCTAATTCATCCCAAATGGTGTTCTATCGAGTTGAGGTCAGGACTCTGTTGTGCAGGCCAGTCAAGTTCTTCCACCCCAAACTCACTCATCCATGTATTTATGGACCTTGCTTTGTGCACTGGTCCAAATCATTTGGTGGAGGCGGGATTATGGTGTGGGGTTGTTTTTCAGGGGTTGGGCTTGGCTCATACCAAGACATTTTGGACAATTTCATGCTCCCAACTTTGTGGAAACATTTTGGGGATGGCCCCTTCCTGTTCCAACATGACCAACGTTACTACTACTACTACTAATAATAATAATAATAAATTAATAAATAAATGTAAAACAATACAGAAATAAATAAAAAGAATGATAAATAATTAATAATAAATACATTCAATAAATGAGTACTAAGTAATAATAAATAATTAATTAACCCCTAAGTTAAACCTCTAACCCTTAAAAATGTAAAATAAAATTATATTAATAAATAGCTAAACACCCTAACCCTAACAAAAAAAAATAAAAATAAATACATTATTATTCTAGTAATAATCATTTATTTATTTTTTTGGGGGTTAGTTGTTTATGTATTATTTTTTATTATTAATAATAATAACAATAATAATAATAGTATTATATATTTTTTTAAGGTTGAGGGTTATTTTAATTTATGTATTATTACATATTATTCATTCATTTTATTTATTTATTATTTATGATGATTTTTGTGATTTCTGCATTTATTTTACATTTATTTATCCATATATTATTACTATTTTATTTATTTAATTTTTTCATTTGAGTAGAAAATACACGCAACAAAACGCGCAAATGCGCACAAAAACGCTCTAATGATGCATTTCCATCTATTTCTATGGGAAAAAAAATGCGCCAAAACACTCTCATCTGCCCGATTTGAGCCACAAAAAAAAGCTCCAGAACGTTTTTGAGCTTCAGGCGTTTGGCTTCAGGCGACTTGGAGTGGAGATGTGAACCTTCTCCATAGAGAATATTTTTTTTTTTTTCTCCTCCAGCGTTTTGGAGCTTCGAAACGCTGAAGTGTGAATGGGGCCTTAGAGCTCATTCTCACTAGCTACCCTGCGGTTGAGCTGAGCTTTTACCATCCCCCAACTCCTACCCTCTTTAGCTGCAGAGGCAGTAACTGGAGGTGTACCCATGCCTCAGCTGATGCAGGAATTATAACGTTTGTTACTTTGTTACTAGGGCTGCTCTGCAAACTCCCCAAAACTGCAGGAATCCAGATAGCTGCGGCTGCTGCTGACCTATCATTGAAGTGTAACAGGTGGCTGAAACATCTGCAGGCATCAGCTGCTGGCATGTGAATGTAGCCTTACAGGTCTTGTAGTACCTATTTTTCACCACAAGATGCCCTCAGTCTGCCATCAGCATTATTTAACCCACTTCCTCTGTCCTGGACCTGTCCCAGCCTGTGATTGGACAATTGTTAGACACTCTGTGTAAAGCTCTCAGAACAGACAGTACACAGTGCACAGTCCACATGGGCTTTGCTGCTTAACAGCAGACAGGAAACAGGAAAATGTATTATAGAGAAAAGACATATAGTTTAAGTCAGCCTTTCTGGTGTGCTGTCAGAGGTCCTCAGGTGTGTCGCGGGATCATGGGAGAGAAGAGCTGTCAGATGAGCCTGATCTCCCGATCCCCTGCCAAACTGTACATCGCCGATTGGCACTGTGGGGGAGCTCCTTCATCCTCAGCAAAGTGAAAGTAAAGGGAAGGGGAGTGTGCTGTGCTCTCTGCTTCCCCCTACAGTGCAGTACCCAGCTGAATGAGGAAAGGTACTGTGCTAGAATGTTTTAAAAGGACTTTTTATATGTGTCTGTGTGTACATGTGTGTGTGTGTGTGTTTGTACATGTGTGTACATGTGTGAGTGTGTACATGTGTGTGTACATGTGTATATGTGTGTGTGTATATATGTGTGTACATGTGTGTGTGTTTGTGTATGTGTGTGTGTGTGTATGTATGTGTGTACATGTGTGTACGTGTGTGTATATGTGTGTGTGTACGTGTGTGTATATATGTGTGTGTGTATGTATGTGTGTACATGTGTGTACGTGTGTGTATATATGTGTGTGTGTGTGTATGTATGTGTGTACATGTGTGTGTACGTGTGTGTGTATATATGTGTGTGTATGTATGTACATGTGTGTGTGTATGTATGTGTGTACTTGTGTATCTATATATGTACATGTGTGTGTCTGTACGTGTATTTATGTGTGTGTATCTAAGTTTCTACATGTGTGTATGTATGTACATGTATGTGTCTGTACGTGTGTATTTATGTGTGTGTACGTGTGTATGTATGTGTCTACATGTGTGTGTGTGTGTGTGTATGCATGTACATGTGTGCGTCTGTAGGTGTGTATTTATGTGTGTGTACGTGTGTATGTATGTGAGTACATGTGTGTGTATGCATGTGTGTACATGTGTCTACTTGTGTGTATGTATGTACATGTGTGTGTCTGTACGTGTGTATTTATGTGTGTATGTATGTGTCTACATGTGTGTGTATATGTATGTACATGTGTGTGTCTGTACATGTGTATGTATGTGTGTCGTGTGTGTATATGTATGCATGTGTACATGTTTATGTATGTGTGTGTACGGGTGTGTGTACATGTGTGTGTTTTCAGAGGTATTTGACAGGCAGTGAAGAGGCAATATGTCACTCACTCACCACCTGTTTTAACCCCGCAAATGCACCATCACTACACGCAACCGTGCAATGCACACAGTTGCAGAGTAGTTGCAGGGTAGTTGCAGTGCAGCCCTATTCACTCTGGGTATACCTCCAGCTGCAGCCACAGCCACAGCATGTGTACACCCCCAGCTGTTGCCTCTGCAGCTAAAGGGGGAGAAGTTGGGGGAGGTAAAAACAACTCAACCATGTGATTATAACGTCCCTTATACCACATGAACAAGCCCTTGG
Organism: Pelophylax lessonae; assembly: GCF_965119305.1. Taxonomy (NCBI): domain Eukaryota; kingdom Metazoa; phylum Chordata; class Amphibia; order Anura; family Ranidae; genus Pelophylax; species Pelophylax lessonae. Next base: position 21,771,696 of record NC_138775.1, on the reverse strand, counting down.
TACACATGTGTGTGGCTGCGTGCTGTGTGTAGGGCAGCCCATTTATTTCAATGGCCTTCCCTACGTACAAAAATGCAGGGGAAGAAGTCCCTGACCCTTTTTTTTTAAATTGCGCAGCACCAAAAGCACCCCATGTTTGCCAATGTGTGGGGTACCATTAACAATTAATGGCACCCCTAAAGAGCAGAGCACTTACAGTAACGTGAACCAAGCCTTGGACAGGGGTGCCTCCAGACCCCAATTGGAAAATGGTTAAGAAACACTGGTTAAAATTAAACCATAGCTGAAGCCACAAATTTATAAACACTGCCATCTACTGGTTGAAGAACATATCTCTACTAAATACTGATGTACAGTAGTTGTCGCACAAAATACAATTCTGTATTCCAACAACAATGAAAGGAGAAGCAGCAGACTTATATTCTCTCTGTCACTCTGCTCTCTCCTCCTATAAACATGTTCCCTGTTAGCATACGAGCACTGCCACACAGCTGACTATCTCCCTTTGCTGCCTGTTTCTCTGCTGTAAAGGCAAATGCAAGAGGCTGATAGCAGGTCCCATGCAGGGACTTCTTTAATGAAAATAAAACACATAGAGGAATATATGAAATATTTATAATTTTCAGCTTTAAACATAAAATTATTTTCTGAAGTCCCAGACTCATCCCCTGCAGAATTCTGTCCGTCCTGATGGCATTGCAGGATGTGAGGTGCCAGCACTGCAGAAGACAACTCCTGGAATTACTTTTATTTATTGCACTTCCATAACTGCACTGCATTGCAGAGCCGGCGTGCTGACTCGGCACTAATCAGGAGACGATCCGCCTGGAGATACCAGACCTGTCTCTAGGTGTATCTGCATCCAAGTCCCCTCATCACTCCTGAATTATTTATTTCTTCGAGATGATATGGGCCAAAAATAAAAAATGTATCACCAGTATTAAATAAGGACAACATTTTTAAGATGTACAGTATCTCACAAAAGTAAGTACACCCCTCACATTTCTGTAAATATTTTATGATATCTTTTCATGTGACAACACTGAAGAAATGACACTTTGCTACAATGTAAAGTAGTGAGTGTACAGCTTGTATAACAGTGTAAATTTACTGTCCCCTCAAAATAACTCAACACACATCCATTAATGTCTAAACCGCTTGCAACAAAAGTGAGTACACCCCTAAGTGAAAATGTCCAAATTGGGCCCAACGTGTCAATATTTTGTGTAGCCACCATTATTTTCCAGCACTGTCTTAACCCTCTTGGGCATGGAGTTCACCAGAGCTTCACAGGTTGTCACAGGAGTCCTCTTCCACTCCTCCATGATGACATCACAGAGCTGGTGGATGTTAGAGACCTTGCTCTCCTCCACCTTCCATTTGAGGATGCCCCACAGAGGCTCGATAGGGTTTAGGTCTGGAGACATGCTTGACCAGGCCATCACCTTTACCCTCAGCTTCTTTAGCAAGGCAGTGGTCATCTTGGAGGTGTGTTTGAGGTCGTTATCATGTTGGAATTCTGCCCTACAGCCCAGTCTCTGAAGGGAGGGGATCATGCTCTGCTTCAGTATGTCACAGTACATGTTGGCATTCATGGTTCCCTCAATGAACTGTAGCTCCCCAGTGCCGACAGCACTCATGCAGCCCCAGACCATGACACTCCCACCACCATGCTTGACTGTAGGCAAGACACACTTGTCTTTGTACTCCTCACCTGGTTGCCATCTGGCTGTGAAGCCGCAAGCTGTCACAGCCGGGTGCCTATAGTGAAGATGCCGGCGCCACTGAGCAAGGATGGAGGATAAAGACAGCTGGGGTGAGCTCACCTCTAGATCCTGGGACAGGTGAGTGGCTGTTTTTTAAAACTCACCAGCTACACTTTCTTTTTGTAACTGCTGACTTTTATTTTTTTTTATAGGTGGTTGGAGCTCCTCTTTAAAACCCAACCGCCTATTTTCAACGCCTGTGTGAACAAAGCCTAAATATCATCCAGTTAGGATTTTTTTTTTAAATAATCCATTCCCACCCAGCCCCTTCATCTCTTTAATATGGTCTGTGTGCTGGGGGGGTGGTAAGAACTGGCCGATCACATGACCACTGTGATTGGCTGTCACAGTGGTAACATAACCTGTCCCACTGACTCTCGATCATTAGTAACAGACCAGGAGCTGTCACTGTGCTGGGACCGCACTCTCAGCATAGAAAACTGTGCCGCCCTTGGACACATGTGTGCGGCATGTGGGCATTAACAGGGTTGCTTGATAAAACAGTACAGCCAGCCCTCCTATACTGGGCTCAGGCCCCATCAGTTCAAAAGGGGGGCCCGGACACCTGCTGAGTAGGAGGACCGGCTGTACCATCTTATTGCAGACTGATTCTCTACTGCAGGGGTGTCGAACTCAAGTTCATCGTGGGCCGTATCAGCATTATGGTTGCCCTCAAAGGGCCGGTTATATCTGTAAGATGAGATGTCAAGAGCCCCCCCCCCCATCAGGAGTCAAGAGTCACCCACCCTTCCTTACATCACAATGCACCCCCTTACCTTGTGCTGCTGCCAGATGCGGGTGGATCTGGGAAGAAGAAAGTGCAGGGTCTGGAGGAGAACCAAAGGAGGGCTGGAGTCAGCTTCCAGAGACTGCTGAATGCTGACACCAGGGGAGGCCGAGGCAAGGTGGTGTTGCGGCTGCAAAGAGAGGTGCAGGATCTGTAGGAGGAGTTCTACCCTCCTCTCTGCTGTGGACTGCTCAGAAGGGGGGGGGGGCAAAGACGAGCCTTTCTGCAGCTGCTCAAAGGAAAGCACAATCTGGAAAGGCGTTCTGTCCCCAAGTACTGAGACAAGGTGGGGATAGAGACAAGGGGGGTGCCGCAGCAGCAGGAGAGGTGCTAGGGCCACATGAAATGGCTTGGGGGGCCGCATTCGGCCCACGGGCCTTGTGTTTGACACCTGTGCTCTACTGTTTCCCCTTGCAGCGCTGCTGGCTTTTCCTCCTCTTTCTCCCTCTGGCTGCACTGCAGGGGCGGTGGTTCTAGCGTATGCACCCCTTCCATCTGCTGTCCAGGCCCCCCTGTGTGCCCCTTTCCCCCAGAGCGATGTTTGCTTTCCTCCTCTGGGCTTCTGCTGCAGGCTCACAGGGGGATGTTTCAGGATGGAGACCAGGGGAAGGGGCTGACAAATATGTCATTTACTGGCCCCTTACTTTCCTGAATGAGCACAGTGAGCGATCAGTAACAATCACTCCTGTGTCCATTCATCGCTGTAAACTGTGTTTACTATGCTTCAGTTTGAGAATGAGCAGGAAGCCTCAGAGTGCTTCCTATTCATTCATCTGTGTTGCTGAGGCTGCAGAGAAAGGGACTGATAAATCTTTGTCTTCAGTCACTTTCGGCAGGAGGGGGCCCTTTCAGGTAGGCTGTATGGGGCCCGGTGATTTCTAACAGCAGCCCTGGGTTTTATTGCCCACCCTCCAGATGTTCATTACATCATAACATCACTGCTTGTGAGCAACATATGCTACCTACACAATTTTCTCAGATTCTCTAATATCGGGTCCCCTGGGGTAATTGTAAGATATTATGGGTAATTTTAAAATAAGAGATGAAAGCGTTTCATAAATAGCGAACATTCCACTTTGCTCAGCACCAGAAGGTGTATATTCATGACTCATAAATCAGATACAGTGACTTACAGGTATGAAGAGGAATACAGAATAATAAAGCTAAAAATCATTCAACAAGGAAAAAAACAGGAACTGCGCTTATTCTCACATATGGGCGGAGTTATCCTGGGACTTTTTTGGGGTGGAATTCTTTTTTTTTTTAAGAGAACAGGGGTTGGTTAGTTCTGATCCTATAATTTTGTCATGTCTGGGGGACATCTGTGTGTATTTAGATTTCAGTCTCTTGGGACCTTCTCAAGTTTTAAATATTTCCAATTCTGTGTTTAACTGACTCATCTGTTCAGCAGGCTGAGTGCTTTTCCTAAAAACAAATTCCATTGATTCCTTTTCATTTCCTTTTTTTTTTTAAAGCAGAACCCCAGCCACAAATTCTAAGATAAAAACCTAAAAGAATTCATAGCATAATAAATGATAATAATAAAAAAATAATCTTTTATTGCAAAGTTCATTTTTAATCGGAAACTTTCCCTTGTAGTACCTATTTTCCGCCACAAGATACCCTCAGTCAGCAATTGTTTAAACCAACTTCCTCTTTTCCAGATTCTCCTGAACCCGCCCCCAGCCTGTGACTGCACAGTGAGGCAGCACAGTGATTAGCTCACCTCTCTGCCACTCTGCTCTCTTCTCCTATCAGCAGGCTTCCTGTCAGCACATTAACTGATTGGCTCTTTGTGCTGTTTCTTGCTCTCGCTCTTCAGCCCTGCTGAATGGGGACTTCCAGAGGCTGATATCAGGTTGAATTCAGGTACTGTTTCTATCTAAAAAATATATTTAATGACGTATTCATGATAACAGAGCTGCATTCATGCAATAATTATTATATATGCCTAGAGTTCAGTTTTCAAAAGACATTAACCACTTGCCGACCGCCGCAGATATACTGCGGCAAACTGGCTGCGCGAACCGACGTATAGGTTCGAATCCCAACCACGACACTACCTGCCTGGAGTTTGCATGTTCTCCCTGTGCCTACGTGGGTTTCCTCCGGGTACTCCGGTTTCCTCCCACACTCCAAAGACATGCTGGTAGGTTACTTGGATCCTGTATAAAGAAATTGTCCCTACTGTGTATGTATGTGAGTTAGGGACCTTAGATTGTAAGCTCCTTGAGGGCAGGGACTGATGTGAATGTACAATGTATATGTAAAGCGCTGCGTAAATTGACAGCGCTATATAAGTACCTTAAATAAATAAATAAATAGGTCCGGGAGCGCTCCTGGGGGTGCGCGGGTGCCGCCGGAGACACGCTCGTGCCCCCCATTAGCCAGCGGGAAAGCCGATTCACAGGGCTGGCGGCCGCAATTGTCGCCGGGCACCCGCGATCGCTTCCCGTGGAGATAGAACAATGGTCTGCTGTTGTAAACACAGCAGACCGTTGTTCTCTCTGGAATGAACACAGAGCACCTGTGATCCTCCTATTTAGGATCACAGGTCTCTGTGTTCATTCCACAAGCCCATCCCCCTCTCAGTTAGAAAGCACCCCCTAGGCTCACACTTAACCCTTTGATCACCCCTGGGTTATCCCCTTCCCTGCAAGTGTCATTATTACAGTAACAGTGCATATTTGTAGCACTGATTACTGTAGTAATGTCACTGGTAAAGTGTCAAAAATGTCAGTTAGGGGTCCGATCTGTCCGCCGCAATGTCGCAGTCCTGCTAAAAATCGCAGCTCGCCGCCATTACAAGTAAAAATAAATAAAATAAAAATGAAATAAATCATTCCCCTAGTTTGTAGACGCGATAACTTTTGCGCAAACCAATCAAAATACGCTTATTGGGATTTTTTTTTTTACCAAAAATGTGTAGCAAATTACAAATTGGCCGAAAATTATGAAAAAAATAGATTTTTACATTTTTTTTTATTGGGAATGTTTATAGCGCAAAAAATAAAAATAAGAAAAGGTGATCGAATATCACCAAAAGAAAGCTCTATTTGTGGGAAAAAAAGACAACAATTTTATTTAGGTAGAGCGTCGCACGACCGCGCAATTGTCCATTAAAGTAACACAGTGCCGAATCACAAAAAATGGCCTGGTCATTAAGGAGGGAAAATCTTCCAGTCCAGAAGTGGTTAATTAGGATGATGTTGTGTAAAGTGATAAATAACCTTTCAGCCCCAATGTGAAGACCCAGCTTTGTGAATTTCTGGTGCCTTCTGGTTTCTTATTGCTTGAATCAGGAAAACAACAAATTATGGACACTAGATGGTGCTGCTGGTTATAGTATAAAAGTTTTCTTGCCTATGATCATTAGCTCCATCTAGTGGTCATAATGTAGTATTTTTTTAAATAAAAAACACCTAAACTACAGGGAATATTGGCTATCAACATTTTCTTGATCCAGGAAAATAACAAATTATAGCCACTAGATGGAGCTGACGATCATAATATAAAAAAAAAAAAAAAAATGTGTCGCCTATGATATTCAGCCCCATCTAGTGGCCATAGTGCAGTTTTTTTTCCTAATTATGCTTGTTTTATAAATTAAGAACATCTGAACTGGAGGGAAAATTGGCTAATAATATTTTCTTGAATCAGGAAAATAACAAATACGGCAACTAGATGGTGCTGATGATCATAAAGTATAAAAAAAAAATGTCACTAATGATTATCACCTCCACCTAGTGGCCATTTTCCTCATTCACGCTATTTTTTAAATGAAGAACATCCTAACTGGAGGAAAAATCGACTATTAACATTTGATTTTTCCAGCTATACGCACAGGAGAGATGTACATGCAGGCTCACAAGATGATAAACTTTGCAAATTTTTTATAAATACGCCCCTTAATCTTCAGGTGATTTTTGATTGTTAAAACCCCAGATTGGACTTGGACAGAGTAAGTAAATAAATCCTTTAACCACTTCTGGACCGGAAGGATTTCCCCCTTAATAACCAGGCCGTTTTTTTGCGATTCAGCACTGCGTTACTTTAATGGACAATTGCGCGGTCGTGCGACGCTGTACCCAAATAAAATTTACGTCCTTTTTTCCCCCACAAATAGAGCTTTCTTTTGGTGGTAATTGATCACCTCTGCGATTTTTTTTTTTCGCGCTATAAACAAAAAAATGCAACAAGTCTGAAAAAAAATATATTTTTTACTTTCTGTTATATAACATTCCCAATAAATAAAAAAAAAAAATAAAAATCTAATTTTTTCATCGTTTTAGGTCAATTTGTATTCTGCTGCATATTTTTGGTAAAAAAAAACATTCCCAATAAGCGTATTTTGATTGGTTTGCGCACTCGTTATTGCGTCTACAAACTTGAGGAACGATTTATGTAATTTTTTTTTTTTTTACTAGTAATGGCGGCGATCAGCAATTTTTAGCGGGACTGCGACACTGCGGCGGACAGATCGGACCCCTAACTGACATTTTTGACACTTTTGGGGGGACCAGTGACATTACTACAGTAATCAGTGCTAAAAATATGCATTGTTACTGTAATAATGACACTGGCAGGGAAGGGGTTAACACCAAGGGCGATCAAAGGGATAAGTATGTCCCTAGGGGGTGTCTTCTAACTGTGGGGGAGGGGATGGGCTTGTGGAATCAACACAGAGACCTGTGTTTCTAAGTAGGAGGAACACAAGGATCCCTGTGTTCATTACTGAAAAGACAGCGGTCTGCCGTGTTTACAACGGCAGACCGTCATGTCTTCACGGGGAGCGATCTCGGGTGCCCCCCCCTCACAATCTTAAAATGGCATGTCCTCGATTCCATTCTCTGCTCACTCACAGCTGTCAAAAAAAAAAAGAGCCTCTGGCAAATGTTTATCATTGTTAAGGCTGCGAGATAACTATAAACCCAATGTTTTACAATGTATCATATCCTTCTTTTAGATCAAAGGAATTAACTTTTGAACCGTCTGTAAGTGGCGGTTCACACATATGCAATTCGGGAACCCTGCAAATCCACTGCGGATTCCCGCATCACACTCAAATCGCAGGTAGTTCACACTGCCATATGCGAATTGCTGGGGGTGTCAATACAAAGTTAACGACACCCCCAGATCAGTTTGCATATTGCAGTGCGAACTGTCAGTTCGGACATGAATCGGATCGCATAGGTGTGAACACCCATGCAATCTGATTCTGGTGCGGACCAAAAAAAAGGCCCTGTGCGACTTTGGTCCGAATGCGATGCAAATTCAGACATACAATCTGTATGGCTGAATTCGCATCGCACAGACATTGCATGTGATTTGCAGAGCAGTGCGCTCCGAATCACATGCGATGTCTGACATTTCACTACTGTGAACTGGGGCTAAAGGACTAAGGCCCCTTTCACACAGGGTTTTCAATCCGGTCCGCCTGCCAGTTTTTTAAGGCGGACCGGATCGGATCCTCCATGCACCCCTATGGAGCAGCGGATGTCGTGACATGATTGTCCACTGACACCCGCAGCTATCCGATCCGATCCTGTCTGTGAAATCCGGATGGATGGAAACCCTATTTTCCATCTGTCTGGAAGATCGGATCGGATGAAAATGGACAGGCAGTCCGTTATCATCCAATCTCCCCATAGAGGACAGCGGGGATCTGACAGCTCCGTCTCTGCACACAGAGCGGAGAGGGAGCTGTCATCAGCCTGCTCAGCAGGGATCGGCGGACCGATCCCCGCTGAGCAAAAACGGAGTCCGTTGGGCGCACCGCCCGAGTGAAAGGATCCTAAGCCTTTTTCTGACACTTGTTGCTTACAAGTTAAAATCAGTATTTTTTGTTAGAAAATTACTTAGAACCCCCAAACATTATATATATATATAAATATCTTTTTAGCAGAGACCCTAGAGAATAAAATGGTGATCGTTGCAATCTTTTATGTCACACTGCATTTGCGCAGAAGTCTTTCAAACGCAGTTTTTTGGGAAAAAATACACTCTAATGAATTTGAAAAAAACTAAACAGTAAAGTTAGCCCAATTTTTTTGTATATTGTAAAAAATGATGTTACGCCGAGAATCGTGATCTTTATTATTTTTTTTTTGGAAAATGTTATATAGCAGAATGTGAAAAATATTTGCGAATATTTAATATCGAGAATCGTCACCCATTTTTTGGTTATAGCGCAAAAAATAAAAAAAATCGCACAGGTGATCAAATACCACCAAAAGAAAGCTCTATTGGTGGGGGAAAAAAAAGGATATCAATTTTTTTTGGGTACAGCGCCACACGACCACGCAATTTTCCGTTAAAGTAACGCAGTGCTGAATCGCAAAAAATGGCCTGGTCATTAAGGGGGGAAAATCTTCCAGAGGTTAATTAAAAAGTCGAATATAATACAATTAAATATATATATAAAAAAAAAAAATATATATATATATATATATATATATATATATATATATATATATATATATATATATACTGTATATATATATTATTTTTTTTTAAACTCTCATTTTTCGTTTTCGGTCAAGTGCACCCTGAATTTTTCCAGTTTCAGCATTAGTTTCGGGGGCAAAACCTTCCTGTCCAGAACTGGTTAAATACTGGCTTCTAAATATGGACGAGGTTCCCATGGTTTCTATTTAAACTCAATCAGGAAAGGAAATAAAAAAAAAAAAGAGTTAAACTTGTGGGAGTTTTATATATATTTAAATCTTTTTTTTTTTTCCCTTCTTCTGTGTGCGATTCTTCTGGTAGAGGCAGGAGAGAGAGAAAGGGAGAGGGAGAGAGAGAGAGAAGAGAAGGAGGGGGGAGTAGGAGGAACAGAGCGAGTTAGATAAAACGTGGAAAGCAGCAAAGGCTGAACATCATCATGCAGGAGTCTCTTATTCCCTTCAACCTTTACGGAATCAGCCAGTTGGCATTGTCCCCCCGTCCTCCGTGGGCTGTGACATGCCCCCTCTAGGTGCCCCATTCCAGGAGAAGTTGTACCCCCCTATGGCAAGTGACCGGCAAAGTCCTGGACATCGCTTAAGGTAATTGATTCCAGATTAATAGCTATGGAGAAGAAGAAGAACTGATGGCAATAATATCAGCAGAGCTTGTGGTCCTCCTGGCACTGTTGCCTGGCCAGCGAGAGGGGCTCACGGATAAAAGGAGAGCGATTATATAATTCAAAGATAAGAACGTAGAGCGTAGATGCTTGGATCCCCTGCTGGAGTTACACTCCGTAACTGTGTGTGGAAAGACGGGATGCCGGACTGTAGCTAAAAGCGGTGGCTATTAACGTTCAGCTCTTGGTGACTACAACTCTTAACATGTAGTGAAAAACTTGTCCAGCCCAGGGTATACTAGGGTGTGCTTTGTTCTGGGATGCGTGGCTCCACAGTGGTTATTTTATAGGTTTTCCGAAGGGTGATGACGTCAGAAGAGCATGATGAGTTGGTTTTGGGTTCTTTTTGACCACTTTCTGGACGGTGATGAGAATCAGAGATTTCCAAGGGTTTCTGAAGGCTCCAGGCACTGCTGGATGGTAAGTAATCGGTCCTTGTCTCCAGGGTATAGTGTTATCCTTCAACAAATAACCTTGAAAAGTCTGTGACTCACTAGTCGTGGTGACCACAACTCTTAGCATGTAGTGGGCAAGCTTGGTCAGCCCAGGGTATACTAGGGTGTGCTTGGTTCTGGGATGCGTGGCTCCACGGTGGTTATTTTATAGGTTTTACGAAGGGTGATGACTTCACAAGAGCTTGATGAGTTAGTATTGGGTTCTTTTTGACCACTTTCTGGACGGTGATGAGAATCAGAAATTTCTGAGGGTTTCTGAAGGTTCCAGGCACTGCTGGATGGTAAGTAACTGGTCCTTGTCTCCGGGGTATAGTGTTATCCTTCAACAAATAACCTTGAAAAGTCTGTGACTGACTAGTCGGGGTGACTAGAACTCTTAGCATGTAGTGGCAAGCTTGGCCAGCCCAGGGTATACTAGGGTGTGCTTGGTTCTGGGATGTGTGGCTCCACGGTGGTTATTTTATAGGTTTTCCAAAGGGTGATGACTTCACAAGAGCATGAGGAGTTGGTTTTGGGTTCTTTTTGACCACTTTCTGGACGGTGATGAGAATCAGAGATTTCTGAGGGTTTCTGAAGGTTCCAGGCACTGCTGGATGATAAGTAATTGGTCCTTGTCTCCGGGGTATAGTGTTATCCTTCAACAAATAACCTTGAAAAGTCTGTGACTGACTAGTCATGGTGACTACAACTCTTAGCATGTAGTAGCAAGCTTGTCCAGCCCAGGGTATACTAGGGTGTGCTTGGTTCTGGGATGCGTGGCTCCACGGTGGTTTTTTATAGGTTTTCCGAAGGGTAAAGACTTTACAAGACATGAGGAGTTGGTTTTGGGTTCTTTTTGACCACTTTCTGGACGGTGATGAGAATCAGAGATTTCTGAGGGTTTCTGAAGGCTCCAGGCACTGCTGGATGGTAAGTAATTGGTCCTTGTCTTCGGGGTATAGTGTTATCCTTCAACAAATAACCTTGAAAAGTCTGTGACTGACTAGTCATGGTGACTACAACTCTTAGCATGTAGTAGCAAGCTTGTCCAGCCCAGGGTATACTAGGGTGTGCTTGGTTCTGGGATGTGTGGCTCCACGGTGGTTATTTTATAGGTTTTCTCAAGGGTGATGACTTTACAAGAGCATGAGGAGTTGGTTTTGGGTTCTTATTGACCACTTTCTGGACGGTGATGAGAATCAGAGATTTCTGAGGGTTTCTGAAGGTTCCAGGCACTGCTGGATGATAAGTAATTGGTCCTTGTCTCCGGGGTATAGTGTTATCCTTCAACAAATAACCTTGAAAAGTCTGTGACTGACTAGTCATGGTGACTACAACTCTTAGCATGTAGTAGCAAACTTGTCCAGCCCAGGGTATACTAGGGTGTGCTTGGTTCTGGGATGCGTGGCTCCACGGTGGTTTTTTATAGGTTTTCCGAAGGGTAAAGACTTTACAAGACATGAGGAGTTGGTTTTGGGTTCTTTTTGACCACTTTCTGGACGGTGATGAGAATCAGAGATTTCTGAGGGTTTCTGAAGGTTCCAGGCACTGCTGGATGATAAGTAATTGGTCCTTGTCTCCGGGGTATAGTGTTATCCTTCAACAAATAACCTTGAAAAGTCTGTGACTGACTAGTCATGGTGACTACAACTCTTAGCATGTAGTAGCAAGCTTGTCCAGCCCAGGGTATACTAGGGTGTGCTTGGTTCTGGGATGCGTGGCTCCACGGTGGTTATTTTATAGGTTTTCCGAGGGGTGATGGCTTCACAAGAGCATGATGAGTTGGTTTTGGGTTCTTTTTGACCACTTTCTGGTCGGTGATGAGAATCAGAGATTTCTGAAGGTTCCAGGCACTGCTGGATGGTAAGTAATTGGTCCTTGTCTCCGGGGTATAGTGTTATCCTTCAACAAATAACCTTGAGAAGTCTGTGATTAGGATGTATTAAATAATCAATACAGCTGAAATGGAAATCAGTTTATGGAAATGAGCTATCAGTACCGTTTGCATGGACAGGTTATAGGAAGACCTCTCTGTTGGTGTTGTTCATGCACGTGTGTGTGTGTTTATGTGTGTGAAAATGTGAAAGAGTACCTGTCGCCATGAAGGCACTAACTTGTATGATGTAGGCAAGAACAATTTTGATTCAGCTTTTTTTAACCACTTCTAAACCGGAAGATTCCCCCCCCCCAATGACCAGGCCATTTTTTGTGATTCAGCACTGTTTTATTTTGACGGACAATTGCGTGGTCGTACGACGTTGTACCTAAATAAAATTGATGCCCCCCCCCCACAAATAGAGCTTTCTTTTGGTAGTATTTGATCACCTCTGCGATTTTTTTTTTTTGTGCTATAAACAAAAATAGACAATTCTTAAAAATAAATAAAAATATATATATTTTTCACATTCTGTTATATAACATTCCCAAAAAAAAATTAAAAATCACATTTTTTTTAACATTTTAGGCCAATTTGTTGTCTGCTACATATTTTTGGTAAAATAAAAAAACTCCAATAAGCGTATTTTGATCGGTTTGCGCAAAAGTTATCGCGTCTACAGTCTACGGGAAAGATTTATGTCATTTTTATTGTTTTTTTTTAATAGTAATGGCGTCGATCTGCGATTTTTAGCGGGACTGCGACATTGCGGCGGACAGATCGGACCCCTGTCTGACATTTTTGACACTTTTGGGGGGACCAGTGACATTACTACAGTAATCAGTGCTAAAAATATGCACTGTTACTGTAATAATGACACTGGCAGGGAGGGGGTTAACAGTGTGGGTGATCAAGGGGTTAAATGTGTACCTAGGGGTGTGTTTCACACTGTATGGGGGCGTGGCTTGTGAAATGATCATAGAGACATGTGATCCTATATAGAAGGATCACAGGCACTCTGTGATCATTCTAGAGAGAAGAACGGTCAGCTGTGTTTACAACAGCTACAGCTCACCGTAGAGTAAAGGTAGGATAAGCCTATGTGCTGACCATCAACCAGATGTAATAAACGGACAAAAGAAATATATTATATATTATATAGAGTAAAAATATTGAAAAATAGGGCCCAGGGATAAGCAGCCAATTCCTAGCAGTGTCTCCACATACATAAAGGAAAAATGAAATAATAAATAGAACCGGTGCTCAATCAACCCCAATAAATATAGAAATCACAAGAATAAATAAGCATATACATCTAAAATGATACTAAGCAAAATAGCAACGAACCAATATAAATAAAGGTGATGTGGTGGTGTGCACGGTGACAACAGTGCAAATAAACCACAATAAAAATCAACAATATATTGATGAAGATAAATAGATGAAATACAGTAAATGTCATAAAAATACTGAATATTAACCAATAAATACTGAATAATATCAGAGAGATGTGGTAAAGTGCACAGTGCATAAAAGTGCATAAATATATAACCACAATAACATGAGTGATGAAAAAAATCACTGAGGAAAAATAAATGGTGAAAGTGAACTATAAAGTGCAGCGTGCTATAAATAGATCAGATCCAATAAGAAAAAAGAAAGAAAAAGAAAGAATGGTCTGATCACACTGAATGTGATAATAGTGCACAATATAAATATACTCAGTAATAAATGGTGACAAATACTGAATAATAAAGATAATAAATGATGAAACCCAAAAAAACTAAAAAATATTTTTTGGGTGAAAGTATCATATAAAAAAGCATAAATGAATGGAGATAAAAAACATTAAAAAATGTTCATAAGTTCATAAAGAACCAAAAAAGTTCATAGAGAAAGTGCTGGTGAAGAGATATTGCCGGATATGTGGGAAACTCCTATGGTGCGGGAAACTAGTTACGCTGTGGTGGTGAGCATAAATCCATAAATGAGTGAAATGGCTGCTCACCTCCAAAACACTCTTAACCGCTTAACCGCACGACTATTTACTGCAGCGGTCAGCCCCTCACAGGCAAAGAGACGTAGGACTACTTCGCTAGCCTGTGAGGCTCTAGGGAGCCAGCGCGCGCCCCCGAAGGCGCGCTCCCGCTCGGTCACGGACCCCCCCACGCGTGTGCCCGGCGGACCCGATGTCCGCCGGTCACTCGCGATCATCCGTTACACCGGGAGAAAGGCAGGCGGCTAATGTAAACAAAGCCGCCTGTCATTCTTCCCTGTGTAAGAATGGAGATCACACGGTTCTGCTATGTAGGACCGTTGATCTCTGTTCTTATACATCAAGCCACAGCCAATCACAGTTAGAATCACGCCCCTAGGGACACGCTTAACCCCTCCCTCTCAAAAAAAAGTTAACCCCTTCACTACCAGTGTATTTTTACAGTAACAGTGCATATGTATAGCACTGATTACTGTAGTAATGTCACTGGTAACCCCAAAAGTGTCAAAAATGTCAGTCAAGGGTCCGATCTGTCCGCTGCAATGCCGCAGTACTGCAAAAAAAAAAAATCGCAGATCGTCGCCATTACTCGTTAAAAAAAAAAAAACAACAAAAATGACAAAAATCTTTCCCTTAGTTAATAAACACAATAACTTTTGTGCAAACCAATCAAAATACGCTTTTTGCGATTTTTTTTTACAAAATATATGTAGCATAAAACAAATTGGCCTAAAATGTTAAAAAATTTAGATTTTTACATTTTTTTATTTTGGGAATTTCATATAAAAAATGTGAAAAATATTGTTATTTTTGCAAAATTGTCGCTCTTTTTTTGTTTATAGCGCATGATCAAAAAATCACACAGGTGATCAAATACCACCAAAATAAAGCTCTGTTTGTGGGAAAAAAAGGACGTCAAATTCGTTTAGGTACAGCGTCGCACGACTGCGCAATTGTCCGTTAAAATCACGCTGTGCCGAATCGCAAAATAGGCCATGGTCAGGAAGGGGGTAAAATCTTCCGGGGCTTAAGTGGTTAATGAGTGTTTGTACCAATAGGTAACAGGGTCTCCAATGTAGGAATAGAGGTCCAGTGGTGGTCCCTTTAAGGCAAGCTCTTTAGGTCCTTTGGAAAGCCAGCATCAAACATCAAGGGGGAATATCCTGAGTGGGGTTTGAAAATTTGAATCAATAGTAATACAGCATTAGGTAGCATAAGGTAGCGTGGCAGCGGTAAGGCTGTGTAATCCAGAGACTTCCGGTCTTGGCCGAAGACCGGAAGTGATGTCAGACGCTTCTCCCGACGCGTTGCGTCACAGCATAAACGTGACTTTATCAAGCCACTGGCACCCTGACAACCCTGGGCACTGTGCAGGTCAAGCCACTGGCACCCTGACAACCCTGGGCACTGTGCGGGTTAAGCCACTGGCACCCTGACAAACCTGGGCACTGTGGGGGTCAAGCCACTGGCACCCTGACAACCCTGGGCACTGTGCGGGTCAAGCCACTAGCACCCTGACAACCCTGGGCACTGTGCAGGTCAAGCCACTGGCACCCTGACAAACCTGGGCACTGTGGGGTCAAGCCACTGGCACCCTGACAGCTCTGGGCACTGTGCTGGTCAAGCCACTGGCACCCTGACAACCCTGGGCACTGTGCGGTTCAAGCCACTGGCACCCTGACAACACTGGGCACTGTGTGGGTCAAGCCACTGGCATCCTGACAACCAGGGACATCACTGGTTGATAAGGAGAATGACGGGTGCTTGCACAGCATCCTTATTTACTCCTCCTCTTCCCTTCTCCATCAGCAATGGGGTCACATTAGCAAATAGAAGAAGAGAAAGTGACGGAGAAGAGAAACCCTAGAATACTAGTCTGTACCAATAGTGGAGGAATAAATCACTTCTAATGTTGGATGGCCCATGTGTATGGATGTTACTGTCTTTTGTAAAACTATTATTTTTTTTTTTTTTTAACATTTTAGAATGGGGTGCCTTGAGATTGTGCAGAATTGTTAGGGGTGCCGCAACTGAAAAAAGGTTGGGAAACACTGTGTTAAAGTGTGGATGTTGATGTAAATCACCTGGTTCTCAGGCAGGCAGCTTGAGCTCTACCTTCCAAAGGATCTCCACAGTCTCCTTGGCTTGTGGGTTAATGTAATAAAATTGGTAATTGAAGCGCCACACCACTGCTAAGAGGTCCAGATACAACTTCATTTCAATAAGAAATCGGGAGACAATCCAAAGGGTATCCAACACAATGCTGGGGTCCAAAAATGCCCCTTTTTTATCAGGGCTAGATTGAGAAAAATGTGGATAGACTCAGGGGCAGACTGGCAACTTTCGGCCCAGGGGGCAAGTACAAATCAGAGACCCCTGGTGCAGCGACTGGGCCAACCCCTCCCATTTTCCCTCACCCCCCCCCCCCACTCACCCAGTCCTCCTCCTGACCCCCATTCCAAGCTGAAGCCCTGCTCCAGATTCTTTCTACTTACCAGCTAAATCTGGGTTCCCAACCTGGCCAGCAGGGGGAGGTTGGGGGGAGCTGGGACAGCTCGGTTGGAGCTGGCCGGGGCAAAAGAGTCTCTAGTGGGGCATGGAACCGGCCTCTGCCCAGACACAGTTTACACCATCCATGCTGGGGGGGGGGGGGGGTCTGTGCTCTGTCCTTGTCTTCATCCCACACTCAGTAGGTTAGCAGGAGGGACATTTTTACTCCTCTTCACCAGGAATTATTTAGGCATGTCTGTGGCAGAAGCAGTGCAGCCTTTTTACAGGGCATCAGAGTGGCCCAGGGGGCAATTTTCCCCCTGCCCTTTGGCCCAGTCCTCCCCTGAATAGACTAGAAGTGAACTGGACCTTTCTTCCACAGGTCTTGTTAGCAGCTGGTTTGGCAGCTTAGTCAAGCCCTAAAAAAGGGGACGTATTTGGACGTTGGTTACGAATTAGATTGCTTCCATGTCTTTAATTGGAATAAACTTGTATATGGACCATATGGTGGTCCAGTGGTGTGGCCTTTCAATTTCTAGCATAGCTATTTTATTCTGAACAGGGCTCAGAATGTTTAATGCAGGCGCTATTTGGCCAACAATTTTCCACCAAGCTGCTTAGCCAAAACTGCTGTCCACAGGGGCATCCACTGCTCATATTTTCACAGTTCAGCAACCAGCCAGTCCATTCGGCTCATTTGGCTGTGTTCTGCCCTACTCCACCTCACCGACTGTTCTCTTTCAGCCCTGTCCTGCAGGTGAGTGAACCCTTTTAGGGCCAAAGTCCCTGTAATCGAAGTTTGGAGGCTCTCCAAGAGTCTTCGAATTCTGGGTCCCAACCAAGGACTTACCAACCCGGAGAGCACTGAAATCAGTACTCTCCGCTCTGATTGGACTAACCTGGAACCCCTCTCTCTGAATGGGTGAGGACAGGGCTGCTGATAAGGCAGTACAACCAGCCCTCCTGTACTGGGTCTGGGCCCCATCAGTTCAAAAGGGGGGGGGGGGGCAGGCATCTGCTAAGCAGGAGGGCCAACTGTAATTTCTTACTGTCTTAGACACCAATCCTCTTCTGTCTCCCATTGCAGTGCTGCCAGCTTCTCCTCATCTTCCTCCAGCTGCACTGCAAGGGGATTGGTTCTAGCACATTCATCCTTTCCTTTCATCTGCTGTCTAGTTCCCTCTGTATGCCCCTTTATCCCTCCTTTCCTGCCGTCAGCTGCTGCAGGCACACAGGGGGATGTCATTTACTGCCTTCCTTTTTCTGAATGAACACAGTGAGCGATCAGTAACAATCACTCCTGTGTCCATTCATCACTGAAGCATAGTAAATGGTGATTACTATGCTTCAGTTTGTAAATGAAAAGGAAGCCGCAGAGCACTTCCTATCCATTCATTCTTTTTGTGCTACTGAGGCTATAGAGAAAGGGACTGATAAATCTATGTCCTCAATCACTTTCAGCTGGGGGGGCTGTCAGGCAGGCTGTATGGGGCCCGGTGATTTCTAACAGCAGCCCTGGGTGAGGACCCCTGAGTCTCCTGAACTCTCACTTAAAGGGACCACAACCCAAATAATGGAAAATGTTTCTTCTGGGCAGGACCTGGGCTTGATTGAGAACAATGTAATTGTACTACAAGTAAACCTGAGCCTTTAATGTAAAGTAGCGATGCACCGAAATTTCGGCCTCGGAAAATTATTGGCCCGAAAATAGGGTTATCGGCAGTTTGCCAATAGAAAAGAAGGTGCCGGTAATTGCACCGAAAATGCACGCGATTTTACAGCAATTTGGTGTAATTTTACCATGCTTATTGTGTGTTTTTCTTGTCATGCGATTCAAAAACCACATAAAAAAAACGCAACAGGGGTGCGTTATTGATGTGTTCTTGCTGTGTTTTTAATGCATTTCAATGAGGAGGTGCGTTTTTTGTGTAGTTTTTTTTTTTTAACTGACCGAAAATGCAGCAAGCATGATTTTTAACACCACAATGGAAGTACAGTGGACCAGTGTGAAGACATACAGTACATAAAAATTTAAAGCGATTCATTTTTCTTGAGCCTTTCTTACGCTAAAGGTGCCGATAATGTCCGACAATAAATTCATATTCATTTAAATAATTATATATATTAATTAAATAAATAATTAAATACATTATTATTATTAATAATAATAATAATAATAATAATAATAATAATAATAATAAATTAATTAATAATAAATAAATAATAATAATGAATTAATTAAATAAATAATAAATAATTAAATAAATTCATATTTATTTAAATTCATTATATTAGCCACTTGCTGACCAGCCGCAGATATATGGCGGCAGGTCGGCAGGTTCACGCAAATCGCCGTCCCTGTACAACGCTTCGCTGGAGCGATCATGGGGACGCCAGTGGGGAAGCTGATCTGCAGGGCCGGCGGCCCCGATTGCAGCCGGGCACCTGTGATCACTTCCCGTGGAGATAGAGCGGCGGTCTGCTGTTGTAAACACAGCAGGCAGTTGTTCTGTCAGCAATCAACACAGGGCTCCTGTGTTCCTCCTATTTAGGATCACAGGTCTCTGTGTTGACTCCATAAGCCCATCCCCCCACAGTTAGAAAACACCCCCTAGGCATACATTTAACCCTTTGATCGCCCCCCCGGTGGTAACCCCTTCCCTGCCAGTGTCATTAGTACAGTAACAGTGCATATTTTTAGCACTGATTACTGTAGTAATGTCACTGGTCCCCCCAAAAATGTCAGTTAGGTGTCCGATCTGTCCCCCGCAATGTCGCAGTCCCGAAAAAAAAAAAAAACACTGATCGCCGCCATTACTAGTAAAAAATAAAGAAAGAAATTAAAATGACATAAATCTTTTTCCTAGTTTGTGGACCCGATAACTTTTGCGCAAACTTATCAAACTACGATTTTTTTTTTTACCAAAAATATATGGCAGAATACACATTGGCCTAAAATGATGAAAAAATTACATTTTAAATTTTTTTTTATTGGGAGTGTTTTATAGCAGAAAGTAATATATATAACATATATATTTTTTTTTTTCAGAATTGTCGCTATTTTTTTGTTTATAGCACAAAAAATTAAAATCGCACAGGTGATCAAATACCACCAAAAGAAAGCTCTATTTGTGGGGGAAAAAAGGACATCAATTTTTTATTTTTTTGGGTACAGCATCGCATGACCGCGCAATTGTCAGTTAATGTAACACAGTACCGAATCTCAAAAAAATGGCCTCGTCATTAAGGGGGAAAATCTTCCGGTCCAGAAGTGGTTAATTAAAAAGTGGAATATAATACAATTATATATAAAATATATATATATATTTTTTTTAAATAACTGTTATTTTCAGGTTTCGGGCGAGTGCACCCTGAAAAATTTTATTTCGGTGCACCACTTACAAGATAAGATCTTATCGGTAGCTGACAGTTCAATCAAGCCCTGATGACCCTGGAAACGCGTTGGTTACTCATTGGATTGCCCCCTGACTTTAATTGGAATAAAGTTGTATCTGGAGTGGTGTGGTTACTCAATTTCCAATTTAGCCATTGTATTCTGAGAGGGGCTCAGAATACTGAACAGTTGATTGGATGCAGGAGCTGTTTGGCCGACGATTTTCCACTTATTCCTTTTGACAAAAGTTGTGCCGACAGGGGCATCCACTGCTCATATTTTTCCTGAATCTGCTGAAATTCGAGTCATGTATGGCAGCCCAAAAATTTAGGGTGCTCTGTTGGGTGACATTTGACCAGCCCCAGGGCCCTAATCACTGCGATTGGGTGACCTCGCTGATCCAGAAGTAAAGTACAGGAGGTTGGAGGAGGCGGGGAGCCTTTGGCTGCAAAGCTCGATGGAGATTTACATATTAGAGTACCTTAGGTTTTTATTGGTTTCCGGGCGAGCTCACTAAGAAATCTGAACCCATGAGTGGGCAACTAGAGTTTCAATTCTCTCCTTTGCACCTTTCATCTCCTGAAGGTCCTTTAACCACTTGCCGACCGGTCACGTTGACTGTACTGCGGCAAAGTGGCTCGTTATCGTCTGGCGACTTTGCTGGGGTTTTGCGCCTTCCTATGGATCAACTCTGGGTATAGGATTGTGTATATGGGATTGTATGGTTGGGTTTTCTTTACTGTTTTTTGTTTTTTATTGGTTGAGCCAGATGGACTTGTGTCTCTTTTTTCAACCTGACTATGTAACTATGCTGGGGGTCTATTGTTGATGGGGTGGTATTTTGTTTCTGGGGGTCTATTGTTGATGGGGTGGTATTTTGTTTCTGGGGGTCTATTGCTGCTGGGGGATGTATTGTTGTGTGGGGGATCTATTGTTGCTAAGGGGTCCATTGTTGCTGGGGTGGGGTCTATCAAATTCCATACAAATTACTTAGTAGCACAAATTGATACTTGGTTCTGTATTCTTTAAAAGGGGCGGTACTGGGAGGTGGGTAGCAGGTTTGAACCAAGGAATGGTGCTTGGAAGTGGGTAGGGGGTGGAACCAAGGAACAGTCCTTGGAGGTGGGTAGGGGGTGGAACCAAGGAACGGTGCTTGGAGGTGGGTAGGGGTTTGAACCAAGAAACGGTGCTTGGAGGTGGGTATGGGGTGGAACCAAGGAACGTTGCTTGGAGGTGGGTAGGAGATGGAACCAAGGAACGGTGCTTGGAGGTGGTTGGGGGTGGAACCATGGAACGGTGCTTGGAGGTGGGTAGGGGGTGGAACCATGGAATGGTGCTTGGAGGTGGGTAGGGGGTGGAACCAAGGAACGGTGCTTGGAGGTGGGTAGGAGGGGGTGGAACCAAGGAACGGTGCTTGGAGGTGGGTAGGGGGTGGAACCAAGGAACGGTGCTTGGAGGTGGGTAGGGGTGGAACCATGGAACGGTGCTTGGAGGTGGGTAGGGGGTGGAACCAAGGAACAGTGCTTGTAGGTGGGTAGGGGGTGGAACCAAGGAACTGTGCTTGGAGATGGGTAGGGGGTGGAACCAAGGAACGGTCCTTGGAGGTGGGTAGGGGGTGGAACCAAGGAACGGTGCTTGGAGGTGGGTAGGGGGTGGAACCAAGGAACGGTGCTTGGAGGTGGGTATGGGGTGGAACCAAGGAACGGTGCTTGGAGGTGGGTAGGAGATGGAACCAAGGAACAGTGCTTGGAGGTGGTTGGGGGTGGAACCATGGAACGGTGCTCAGAGGTGGGTAGGGGTTGGTACCAAGGAACGGTGCTTGGAGGTGGGTAGGAGGGGGTGGAACCAAGGAACGGTGCTTGGAGGTGGGTAGGGGGTGGAACCAAGGAACGGTGCTTGGAGGTGGGTAGGGGGTGGAACCATGGAACGGTGCTTGGAGGTGGGTAGGGGTTGGAACCAAGAAACGGTGCTTGGAGGTGGGTTGGGGGTGGAACCAAGGAACAGTGCTTGGAGGTGGGTAGGGGGTGGAACCAAGGAACGGTGCTCGGAGGTGGGTAGGAGGTGGAACCAAGGAACGGTGCTTGGAGGTGGGTAGGGGTTGGAACCAAGGAACGGTGCTTGGAGGTGGGTATGGGGTGGAACCAAGGAACGGTGCTCGGAGGTGGGTAGGAGGTGGAACCATGGAACGGTGCTTGGAGGTGGGTAGGAGGTGGAACCAAGGAATGGTGCTTGGAGGTGGGTAGGGGATGGAACCAAGGAACGGTGCTTGGAGGTGGGTAGGGGATGGAACCAAGGAACGGTGCTTGGAGGTGAGTAGGGGGTGGAGACAAGGGGTGACTCAGAAGGGAGGAGTTCCTGCACCTATTATCTTAGAAAAAAGCCCTGGCTGCAACTAATCGGTCAGTTTGCATGCAGCCATAGCAAAGAGTGCAGCCTTATGGGAAACTTCTTCCTCTCCCAAGTCATGTGATGGTTCAAATGACTGGTGAGAAGAAGTATAAGACTGGTAGGTTGCTTTACTAATAGGGTGGGTGGCTTTACTGATGGTAGGTCTGTTACTGGTCTCCATCAAGGGAGGCCTTGATCTACAGTGCCTGTTTGTGATGCCTAATGGAGAGGTGCAGAGCACTGGAGAACACTTAGGGGTCTATCTATAAAACATTTTTTGCACAAATGTCAGAAAAATTCCTGCAAGCTGAATGAAAAGTCACTGTAGTTTTTCTAAGAGATAAATTCCTGTATCATCAGCTCCATCTAGTGGCAAAAATACTGCATCTTTTTCTGATTGAGGTATTTTAGAAAACTTTTTCGTATTTTGCCCACTAGATGAACCTGACAATACAGACATTACCCGTACAAAAATTACAGTGACATTTCATTCTACCTGCACGAATGTTTCTGACATTCGTACAACAAATGTTTTATAAGTAGAATCCTCACCATTCCAAGACAGGGACCCCACTGCCACTCTGTGTTCCTGGCAATGGGTTAGGGACACTGCAACTGTCCCCACTCCTCCCCACCTCCCCAAGAAAACACTGTGCCAGGGGCAGCTGCCCCCCCCTTTCCTGGCCACATTTAAAATGTATTACAGCCGGCAGATGAACATGACAGAGAGCAACTAAAGAAGCAAAGGTCAGCAATCACAGCCCACCAATTTTCTGTAGTTACAGCTTTCTTATAAATAATCCAGAACAGCGGTTGGCTTTTTCCCGGTCAGCCTGACATGACTAATATAATGAAGCAGAAGGTTGCAGTCAGGAAATGTATATACAAAGTCTAATATCACACATAATAATATAAGCCCCGGTTGACACCAGTGCGGCTTTGAGACCGCGCAATTTCAAAACCGCAGATCAGTGCGATTTGTACCTCCGATTTCAATGCGGCAAAAAAATCGCAAAAAACTAGTGCAGGAACCTTTTTTAAAGTTGCTGCGACTTGAGTCGCAACAATTCCATTCCTGGCAATGGGGTGCGACTTGTCTTGCGATATTGAACTCTCAAATCGCATGAAAATTGCACCGGTGTAAACTAGGGCTTAAGGAAAAAGATTTATAGCTCGGGTCGCTATATCAAAATCTGTTTAGGCCATTTCTATTTTCACTTTGCATCCATAATTTACTGTATAAAAAGATTGTTTTTAAGGGCTGGTTCACACCACACTTTCTGCATTCTGGATGCGTTTCTGCATGTGCGCTTTCGATGCGTTCTGCTGCATTTTTTCCCCTTCTTTATTTCTTCATCTTAATTCAGGACCGGTGCGTTTTTGATGCATTGTTGCTGCACTCTGGATATGTTCCATACAGTAAAAGTGCAGCACGTTCTACTTTTGTTGACTGCACCAGTCTGAATGAGGGCCACTGGAATACATAGAAAACACTGTGCATGCGGTTTTGATGCAGAATAAAAATGCAATGGACTGCATCTGAGCCCACTCTAATTTTTTTTTTGCATGAATCCTATTTCCCTATGTGCAACAATCGCCCCAAAATAGCTCCAGAACCTTCCTGGTCGCGGAGCGTCGGCCGGTGTCTCAGAGTACATTCTGGCACGTCTGCTGTGCGGCAAAACATGCGTCTTCTACCCGCGCTTGGGGTGCCATTAACCACTTGCCGACTATATACTGTACATATACGGCAGAAAGGTGTCTCTCCTGTGCAGAATCACGTACCTGTACCTGATCCTGCACTTCCGGGTCTGGGGCGCTCACGTGCCCTTCTGGTGACCCGCTACCGCTGTGATTGGACACAGTGGGAGCCAATCAGCGGGTCCGGCGGGCTCAATGTCTGCTGGGACCCTCTGATCTTTTGGGACAGAAGCAGAACGGCGGTCTGCCTATATAAACAAGGCAGAGACACAGGATCAATGCCTTCCCTACTGGCAGAACAGCGATCTGCCTATATAAACAGGGCAGAGACACAGGATCAATGCCTTCCCTACTGGCAGAACAGCGATCTGCCTATATAAACAGGGCAGAGACACAGGGCAGAGACACAGGATCAATGCCTTCCCTACTGGCAGAACAGCGATCTGCCTATATAAACAGGGCAGAGACACAGGATCAATACCTTCCCTACTGGCAGAACAGCGATCTGCCTATATAAACAGGGCAGAGACACAGGATCAATGCCTTCCCTACTGGCAGAACAGCGATCTGCCTATATAAACAGGGCAGAGACACAGGATCAATACCTTCCCTACTGGCAGAATAGCGATCTGCCTATATAAACAGGGCAGAGACACAGGATCAATGCCTTCCCTACTGGCAGAACAGCGATCTGCCTATATAAACAGGGCAGAGACACAGGATCAATACCTTCCCTACTGGCAGAACAGCGATCTGCCTATATAAACAGGGCAGAGACACAGGATCAATGCCTTCCCTACTGGCAGAACAGCGATCTGCCTATATAAACAGGGCAGAGACACAGGATCAATGCCTTCCCTACTGGCAGAACAGCGATCTGCCTATATAAACAGGGCAGAGACACAGGATCACTACCTTCCCTACTGGCAGAACAGTGATCTGCCTATATAAACAGGGCAGAGACACAGGATCAATACCTTCCCTACTGGCAGAACAGCGATCTGCCTATATAAACAGGGCAGAGACACAGGATCAATGCCTTCCCTACTGGCAGAACAGCGATCTGCCTATATAAACAGGGCAGAGACACAGGATCAATGCCTTCCCTACTGGCAGAACAGCGATCTGCCTATATAAACAGGGCAGAGACACAGGATCAATGCCTTCCCTACTGGCAGAACAGCGATCTGCCTATATAAACAGGGCAGAGACACAGGATCAATGCCTTCCCTACTGGCAGAACAGCGATCTGCCTATATAAACAGGGCAGAGACACAGGATCAATGCCTTCCCTACTGGCAGAACAGCGATCTGCCTATATAAACAGGGCAGAGACACAGGATCACTACCTTCCCTACTGGCAGAACAGCGATCTGCATATATAAACAGGGCAGAGACACAGGATCAATACCTTCCCTACTGGCAGAACAGCGATCTGCCTATATAAACAGGGCAGAGACACAGGATCAATGCCTTCCCTACTGGCAGAACAGCGATCTGCCTATATAAACAGGGCAGAGACACAGGATCAATGCCTTCCCTACTGGCAGAACAGCGATCTGCCTATATAAACAGGGCAGAGACACAGGATCAATGCCTTCCCTACTGGCAGAACAGCGATCTGCCTATATAAACAGGGCAGAGACACAGGATCAATGCCTTCCCTACTGGCAGAACAGCGATCTGCCTATATAAACAGGGCAGAGACACAGGATCACTACCTTCCCTACTGGCAGAACAGCGATCTGCCTATATAAACAGGGCAGAGACACAGGATCAATACCTTCCCTACTGGCAGAACAGCGATCTGCCTATATAAACAGGGCAGAGACACAGGATCAATGCCTTCCCTACTGGCAGAACAGCGATCTGCCTATATAAACAGGGCAGAGACACAGGATCAATGCCTTCCCTACTGGCAGAACAGCGATCTGCCTATATAAACAGGGCAGAGACACAGGATCAATACCTTCCCTACTGGCAGAACAGCGGTCTGCCTATATAAACAGGGCAGAGACACAGGATCAATGCCTTCCCTACTGGCAGAACAGTGATCTGCCTATATAAACAGGGCAGAGACACAGGATCACTACCTTCCCTACTGGCAGAACAGCGATCTACCTATATAAACAGGGCAGAGACACAGGATCACTACCTTCCCTACTGGCAGAACAGAGATCTGCCTATATAAACAGGGCAGAGACACAGGATCAATGCCTTCCCTACTGGCAGAACAGCGATCTGCCTATATAAACAGGGCAGAGACACAGGATCAATGCCTTCCCTACTGGCAGAACAGCGATCTGCCTATATAAACAGGGCAGAGACACAGGATCAATGCCTTCCCTACTGGCAGAACAGCGATCTGCCTATATAAACAGGGCAGAGACACAGGATCAATGCCTTCCCTACTGGCAGAACAGCGATCTGCCTATATAAACAGGGCAGAGACACAGGATCAATACCTTCCCTACTGGCAGAACAGCGATCTGCCTATATAAACAGGGCAGAGACACAGGATCAATACCTTCCCTACTGGCAGAACAGCGATCTGCCTATATAAACAGGGCAGAGACACAGGATCAATGCCTTCCCTACTGGCAGAACAGCGATCTGCCTATATAAACAGGGCAGAGACACAGGATCAATGCCTTCCCTACTGGCAGAACAGCGATCTGCCTATATAAACAGGGCAGAGACACAGGATCAATGCCTTCCCTACTGGCAGAACAGCGATCTGCCTATATAAACAGGGCAGAGACACAGGATCACTACCTTCCCTACTGGCAGAACAGCGATCTGCCTATATAAACAGGGCAGAGACACAGGATCAATACCTTCCCTACTGGCAGAACAGCGATCTGCCTATATAAACAGGGCAGAGACACAGGATTAATGCCTTCCCTACTGGCAGAACAGCGATCTGCCTATATAAACAGGGCAGAGACACAGGATCAATGCCTTCCCTACTGGCAGAACAGCGATCTGCCTATATAAACAGGGCAGAGACACAGGATCAATGCCTTCCCTACTGGCAGAACAGCGATCTGCCTATATAAACAGGGCAGAGACACAGGATCACTACCTTCCCTACTGGCAGAACAGCGATCTGCCTATATAAACAGGGCAGAGACACAGGATCACTACCTTCCCTACTGGCAGAACAGAGATCTGCCTTGTTTATATACCAAATGATGAAAAAATTTGATTTTACATTTTATTTTTATTGGGAATGTTATATAGCAGAATGTTATTTTCAGAATTATTACATTTTGGGGGGGGGGGGGGGGGGAATGTTTTCAGAATTGTCGCTCTTTTTTTGTTTATGGTACAAAAAATAAAAATCGCACAGGTGATTAAAAAATATGTAGCAGAATACAAATTGGCCTAAGATGATGAAAAAAATTAGATTTTTACATTTTGGGGGGGGGGGGGGGGATGTTTTCAGAATTGTCGCTCTTTTTTTGTTTATAGTGCAAAAAATAAAAATCACACAGGTGATTAAAAACCACCAAAAGAAATCTCTATTTGTGTGAAAAAAAGGACATCAATTTTATTTGGGTACAACGTCGCACGACCGCTCAATTGTCCGTTAAAGTAACACAGTGCCGTATCGCAAAAAAATGGCCTGGTCATTAAGGGGGTAAATCCTTCCGGTCCAGAAGTGGTTAAACAAGCTGCAGTCAGAAGCTGATTGGTTGCTCTGCAGAGCTGACACTCATTTTGCTCTCTCTAGCTTTAGTAAATAAAACCCCACAGTGTATATTGCAGTGACCTCCCAGCAAAGATTCCACAGTCGTCTCTTCACTCGTATGATCACAGCAAGCGGAAGCCTGATGGTTTGCTGGCGGTTGTTGCAGCGGCACCAGAGAAGTACGGAGGCGTTTGCTGACCTTCTGAAAATGCCTGGTGCCTGGCTGTCAGGATGAATCATTTCTTTAAAGTGCAACTACAACCAAAATGAAACATGACATATAGGATGCAGTCTGTCACTAGCAATAACACACCATTTTTTAAATTTTTATTTTTTATTTTTATTTTTTTGCGTCTGCGCAGTAACATCATTTTATTACCTGTTTATCCATTTGATTTTCCGTTTTCTTTAACAGGGTGATGACACTGTTGGTTCTGCAATGAAAACGCACATCAGCATGGTCACCCTGAGGACAGGGAGGTCATAGATGGATGTGTGATTTTTAGGTGGATATTAATAATAAAGACCAAGGCTTTTTTCTGGAACTTTTCATTTACAAGTTTAAATCAGAATTTTTTGCTAGAAAAATACGTATAACCCCCAAACAATGTTTAAACATCTAGTCTCTTCCAAGTCTCTTCCAAGTCTCTAAACAAGTCTCTTCAAGTCACGGGGCGACTTTCTGGTAGTGGTAGTGTGAACCAGCAGTAAACATTATTTATTTTATTTATTTATTTATTTATTTATTTATTAGCAGATACCCTAGAGAATAAAATGGCGATAATTGCAATTTTTTTTATGTCACACTGTATTTGCGCAGCGGTTTAGCAAACGCAATTTTTTTTGAAAAAATACACTTTGATGAATAAAAAAAAATATATATAATTAAAGCCCAATTTTTTTTTAAAATTTGAACGATAATGTTACACCTGAATGAATAGATACCTAACATGCTTTGAAATTGCGAACACTCGTGGAATGGCGACGAACTTAAAAATCTCTATAGGCGATGCTTTGAAATTGTTTACAGGTTACCAGTTTAGTGTTACAAAGAAGGTCCACCGCTAGAATTATTGCTCTCGCTCAATCGTTCCTGGTGATACTTTAAAGAGGTTGTAAACCCATATATTTTTTTTTTTTTTTTGTAACCTGAAAGAGAAACACATAATGAGCTAGTATGCATCGCATACTAGCTCATTATGAAATACTTACCTTAGAACGAGCCCCCGCCGTGCCGCCCGCTTACCTGTATGACGGGCGACATGTCCAGTCGCCCGTCTTCCGGGATCGCGCCATCCGGCCATCTGATTGGCCGGAGCCGCGGTGACGTCACTCCCACGCATGCGCGCGGGAGCCGACGGTCACGGCACGGGACTGTGAAGGAACGGCACCAGTGGCCTTTCCTACAGAGCGCATGCGCCAGTGACGTCACTGGCTGCATGTAAGGTAAATATCTCCTAAACAGTACATGTTTAGGAGATATTTACAGTACCTATAGGTAAGCCTTATCATAGGCTTACCTATAGGTACAAGTGTCAGAGGAGGGTTTACTTCCTCTTTAATTGTGTGATGCGAATACTGTTTACACATGCGACTTACGTATGCGTTTGCTTCTGTGTGCGAGCACGGAGGGAGGAGGGTGCTTTAAATTTTGATTTATTTTTCCTTTTTTTTTTTTTACCTTTTTTTTTACACTGTCCCTTTCATTTTTTTTTTTTTATCACTTTTATTAATAATAGGTAATAGGTTACAACGAACGTAAACATCCCTTGTAATAGGAATAAGGAAGACAGGTCCTCTTTATGGAGAGATCTGGGGTCAAAAAGACCCAAAATCTCTCCTTTACCTTTTAACCACGTAAGCCCCGGAAGATTTTACCCCCTTCCTGACCAGGGTTTTTTTTGCGATTTTTTACTGCGTGATTTTAATGGACAATTGCGCGGTCGTGCGACGCTGTACCTAAACGAATTTGATGTCCTTTTTTTTCCCACAAACAGAGCTTTCTTTTGGTGGTATTTGATCACCTGTGCGATTTTTTGATCATGCGCTATAAACAAAAAAAGAGCGTTAATTTTGCAAAAATAGCAATATTTTTCACATTTTTTTATATGAAATTCCCCCCCAAAAAAATGTAAAAATCAAAATTTTTTAACATTTTCGGCCAATTTGTTTTATGCTACATATGTTTGGTAAAAAAAAAAATCGCAAAAAGCGTATTTTGATTGGTTTGCGCAAAAGTTATCGCGTTTCCTAACAAAGGGAAAGATTTTTGTCATTTTTTTTTTTAACGCGTAATGGCGGCAATCTGCGATTTTTTTTTTGCGGGACTGCGACATTGCGGCGGACAGATCGGACCCTTGACTGACATTTTTGACACTTTTGGGGTTACCAGTGACATTACTGCAGTAATCAGTGCTATACATATGTACTGTTACTGCAACAATGACACTGGCAGTGAAGGGGTTAACTGTATTGGAGAGGGAGGGGTTAAGTGTGTCCTAGGGGCGTGATTCTAACTGTGATTGGACATGGCTATTGGTGTAAAAACAACAGTCCTACATAGTAGAACCGTCTGATCTTCATTTTTACACCAGGGAGAATGACAGGCGGCTTGTTTACATTAGCCGCTCCGCCTTTCTCCCTTCACCGGAGCGATCGTGAGTGACCGGCGGACGATCGGGTCCGCCGGTCACACGCACTGACTTGTCAGTGAACGAGCCGGGGCAGGCGCGCGCCCGCCTGAAATTGGCTCACAAGTCAGTGACAGGCGACGTACCCCTACGTCACTCTGCCTGGCCGGGGCTGACCGCCGCAGTATATAGTCGTGCGGCGGTCGGCAACCGGTTGAAAGCAAAAGATCCAAAAAAACGTTTTTTTGATCTCTTGCTTTAAAAAAAAAAATCTATTTACGTCCAGCCTGGCCTGGAAGTGGGATCATGATGTTTGCTTTCATCCCCCAAGACCATAGAGGCGATCCAAGACAATCTAGCCGGCTGCACTGTCGGATCGTTTCTCAGGCTCGCTGGTTTGAACGGTAAGCCCGAGAAACACCAGCGAGTTCTTCAGGTGCAAAACTATATAAACGATCGGTGGGTCTGGGCGCCCATTGCGGTTGTCGGACCCGCTGATTGGCTCATGCTGCGTCCAATCATAGCGAGAGCGGCGCTCCGGCAGCGCGCACGCGCCCCCCAACTTTTCTTGCACAAAATCACGTACATGTATGTGATTTTGTGCAGCTAGGCCGCCCTGTATATGCGGCAGGCGGTCCGAAAGTGGTTACGGTGATTGTAGCAGTGTTGGTGCAATTGCAACAACACAAATTTTTCCAGAAAATGTGACTATTTTAGTGCACATAAAAGACGTATCACAGGAAGTACCCGGCTGTATTGTTTTTGAATGATTGCTGCTCTCCCTACTGCCTTCCCATATAAGTTACTCTGTGTTTAGTTAGTAAAAACAAAGTGAACATTTGGAATCTTCTCAGTTGGGGATGTGGTGACTCCAGAGGAATGCGTGACAGCGGATTTCATGGCCGGATCCCATAGGAACAGGCATGTGAATGACGGTTATAAATAGACTTCCATGGAAGGGACTTTTAACCACTACTGGACCGGAAGGTTTTACCCCCCCCCCTTAATGACCAGGCCATTTTTTGCGATTCGGCACTGCGTTACTTTAACTGACAATTGTGCGCTCATGCGACGCTGTACCCAAATAAAATTTGTGTCCCTTTTTTTCCCCACAAATAGAGCTTTCTTTTGGTGGTATTTGATCACGATTTTTATTTTTTGGTGTTATAACATACCTCCCAACTTTTTGAGATGGGAATGAGGGACACCTATTAGAAAAAGTATGTAGGAATAGGACACACCCCCTGCCACGCCCCCTTAACCACTTCTGGACCGGAAGGATTTTTTCCCTTAATGACCAGGCCAGATTTTGCGATTCTGCACTGCGTTACTTTAACGGACAATTGCGCGGCCGTGTGACGCTGTACCCAAACAAAACGTCCTTTTTTCCCCCACAAATAGCGCTTTCTTTTGGTGGTATTTGATCACGATTTTTATTTTTTGGTGTTATAACATACCTCCCAACTTTTTGAGATGGGAATGAGGGACACCTATTAGAAAAAGTATGTAGGAATAGGACACACCCCCTGCCACGCCCCCTTAACCACTTCTGGACCGGAAGGATTTTTTCCCTTAATGACCAGGCCAGATTTTGCGATTCTGCACTGCGTTACTTTAACGGACAATTGCGCGGTCGTGCGACGCTGTACCCAAACAAAACGTCCTTTTTTCCCCCACAAATAGCGCTTTCTTTTGGTGGTATTTGATCACCTCTGCAGTTTTTAGATTTTGCGCTATAAATAAAAAAAGAGCGACAATTTTGAAAAAAAAAACGCCATATTTTTTACTTTCTGCTATGAAACATTCCCAATAAAAAATTTTGAAAAATTTGATTTTTTTTTATCAGTTTAGGCCAATTTGCATTCTGCTACATATTTTTGGTAAAAAAAAATCCCAAAAAGCGTATTTTAATTGGTTTGCACAAAAGTTATAGTGTTTACAAACTACGGGATAGATGTTTGGACTTTTTATTTATTTTTACTAGTAATGGCGGCGATCTGTGATTTTTAGCGGGACTGCGACATTGCGGCGGACAGATCGGACCCCTAACTGACATTTGTTACACTTTTTGGGGACCAGCGACATTACTACAGTAATCAGTGCTAAATATTATGCACTGTTACTGTATAAATGACACTGGCAGGGAAGGGGTTAACACTAGGGGTGATCAAAGGGGTTAAATGTATGCCCGTATGCTTACTGACTGTGTGTGTGGGGGGGGGGGGGGGTGGTTCTGTGGTCGGGGTTGTAGCTTAGCTGAAACTGCTGATCTCTCCCTGCCTGTCTGACAGAAGATCCGCCTGCTTTGTTTACATAAGCAGGCGGGTCTTCTCTCAGTTTCCCGGCACACGCCGCCGAAACCACATGCACTCCAATCACGTAGTACTAAGTGACTAGACGCAGCCGAGCTGCCCTGCCGCAGTAAAAAGGCGGCGGACGGTTGGCAAGTGGTTAATGACCAGGCCATTTTTTGCGATTTGGCACTGCGTTACTTTAACTGACAATTGCGCGGTCGTGCGACGCTGTACCCCCAAAAAAATTATGTCCTTTTTTTCCCCACAAATAGAGCTTTCTTTTGGTGGTATTTGATCATCTCTGCGATTTATTCTTTTTTTTTTGCGCTATAAACATACCTCCCAACTTTTTGAGATGGGAATGAGGGACACCTATTAAAAAGAGCATGTAGGCATAGGACACACCCCCTGCCACGCCCCCTTAAAGGAAAAATATACAAAAAAATATTCGTTAAACCCAAAAGTGCTTTTTTTTTTTTTTTTTACCACTATTATTCCTTTATATTGGCTGTTAAAATTTACTAATACAGCAATTTAGAAATTGGATGAAAGGTTTAGCACTGGGAAACACTTTTTGAAAGATAAATAGTACATTTATATATACATTATTTTTTACAATTTATATTACTTATAAGTTGGTTCCGCCCCTTCAGCTTCCCGGCCAGACCTATCTCACCGCCACCAGATAGAAATGCTGTTTTGGGAGTCCGGCTCAGCCGATTTACATGTTTTTTACACCTCCGCTCCTGAAGAAGTGAGCGGTAGCTCACGAAACGCATCAAGAAAAAGATGTATTTATTATCATGTATTTATATCTGTAACCCATAATTAGGTATCCTCCGTTGCAGTATTACCAATCGGTTTGCCATGTTTGTATGCGCATCTGATGCATTATGATGATCATTTTCTACTTTAACCACTTTAAGACCGGAAGTATTTGCCCCCTTAATGACCAGGCCACTTTTTTCAACTTGGCACTGCGTGAATTTAACTGACAATTGTGCGGTCGTGCGACGCTGTACCCAAACAAAATTTAAGTCCTTTTTTTCCCAAAATAGAGCTTTCTTTTGGTGTTATTTGATCACCTGTGTGATTTTTATTTTTTGCACTATAAACAAAAAAAAGAGCGACAATTCTGGAAAAAAAACAATATTTTTCACATTCTGCTATATAACATTCCAAAAAAAAAAAATTAAAAATCAAAATTTTGAAACATTTTAGGCCAATTTGTTTTCTGCTACAAGCGACGTCATACGTTCCTTCCTCCCAACGGCCCTAAAGGGCTCAATTTTTTTTTTCATGCTTTTAAGTGTAGATGTGAGGTCTTTTTGACCCCAAATCTCACATTAAAGAGATCCTGTCATGCTTATTTCTATTAGGGTCCATGTACACGAGACGTTGTTAAAAGTCCCTTTGAATGCTGGAATTTTTAGGACGTTTGAAACGTCCGTTCGGTCGCGTTTGTACCCGCGTTTAGCGGGCGTTTGCGTTTAGAACCGTTCCTAGAGGTCAAAAAAATTATTCCCCTTTAAAATGAGAAAACGCGAACGCTAAACGCGGGTCATCGCGTTCGGACGCGTTCGGTTGCA
The DNA here is from genome assembly GCF_965119305.1 of Pelophylax lessonae. Classification (NCBI taxonomy): domain Eukaryota; kingdom Metazoa; phylum Chordata; class Amphibia; order Anura; family Ranidae; genus Pelophylax; species Pelophylax lessonae. The sequence continues at coordinate 21,737,534 of NC_138775.1, read as the reverse complement.
TTTTTGCGTTTGAAACGCCGGGAAACACACGTTCGAACGCAAATAATTGCGTTCTAAAAAAAGTCCCTGAACGCAACTGCCTGCAAATGACTGTAAACGACCTGGTGTACATGGACAGATAAGATAAAATGTAGATGGGTTCAGGGGCTTCTGAAAAAAAACGCCCAACTGCTCCTAAACGGCCATTTCCAGCGTCCCGTGTACATGGAGCCTTACAAGGGATGTTTACATTCCTTGTAATAGGAATAAAAGTAATACATTTTTTTTTTTTTTTTTGGGACTGTGTAAAAAATAAAAGGTAAAATAAAAAATAAAAAAAAATATAAAATGTAAAGGGACCCGTCCCTCTGAGCTTGCGTGCAGAATCGAACGCATACGCAAGTCGCGCCCACATATGTAAACAGTGTTCAAACCACACATGTGAGGTATCGCCGCGATCAATAGAGCAAGAGCAATAATTTGAGCCCCAGACCTCCTCTGTAAGTCTAAACTGGTGACCTGTAAAACATTTTAAATTGTCGCCTATGGAGATTTTTAAGTACCAATGTTTGTCGCCATTCCACGAGTGTGTGTGTAATTTAGAAGCATGACGTGTTGGGTATCTATTTACTCGGCGTAACATTATCTTTTACGTTATAAAAAAATTTTTGCTAACTTTACTGTTTTTTTATTTTTTTATTCAGAAAAGTGTATTTTCCCCCAAAAAATTGCTTTTGTAAGACAGCTGTATTGCAACGATCTCCATTTTATTCTCTAGGGTGTCTGCTTAAAAAAAAATAATAATAATAATAATATATATATATATATATATATATATATATATATATATATAGTTTGGGGGCTCTGAGTAATTTCCTAGCTAAAAATAGTGATTGTAACTTGTAAACAACAAGTGTCAGAAATAGGCCTGGTCTTTAAGTGGTTAGGATGCATGTTCAGGAGTCTTTAAAAAATATCAATACTCCCCGCTGACACCATCAGCTGCAGAATAGAGTTCCACATCCTTACCGCCATGAAAAACCCCCTGCTGAATACGTTTTATTTTTTAAAGGGTAACTCCACTTTCCCAGGGGAAAAAAAATTTGCAAATAAAGAAAAACAATATTACGTGTACAATTGCAACACAAATCAAATTGTAATTGAATGGTAATAAAGCGGAGTTCCAGCCCCAAAATCATGCCTGCCGATATTATGGCATCTGCTTCCTTATCCTTTCCTGAGCCCGAATTGGATATTCCCAGCATTTTTTTTTTTTTACTTTATTTTTTAGAGAGGATAATATACTTACCTTACCATCCACTTCCTCCTTCCTCGGCCGCGGCCCGCGCCGTCACTTCCTGTCCCGCAATGCATCCTGGGAGCTCTTACTCGTGGCTCCCAGGATGCAATGGGCGGTGACGAAGGCGGCCGTCCACTCCTCTCATCGCATGATTTCCAAACAGGAAATGACGCGATGTTAGGCGGAGCACAGTACTCCACAGTACACAGTACTGGGCATGCGCGAGATTTCGCGCTGGATTCACCGGCCTCCGCCCACTACAACCAGGAAGCAGGGCAGGCATTTCCCCACAACAGACTCGGCAATCCAGGACAAAGATGGCGGCGCTCACAAGAATTTTTATAAAGTAAGATTTCATGCTTGCCAACATATTATTACACTGTATGAAACAGGATTAGCGGATGTATAGAGGTCTAAGGGTCACTGTTTGGGGGATATTAAAAAAAAAAAAAAAAAAAAACTATTCTGTGGCTGGAACTGCGCTTTAAAAATTACCTTTCCTTTTTATTCTGCAGCCGTTGTCATTTTCTGTAAAATGCAAAAATGGCGACCTGGAGGCGTCCTGTATACAGAATGTACACAGAATGCCCCCAGAAACATTTCCTGCTTGTGTGATTGGCTCACCAATTTTCCCAGAAGTCTGCACTAAGATACAAGTCAGATTTCTGGCATCCCCTGCAACAAAAATGTCATTTTTGGTGAGATACTCCCAATAGGAACACGGCTAAAGGGATGCAGTATCAATGGATTCCAGAAGTTAATAAGATACTTATTAGGGAAAAGAACACATATCAGCATAGGAAGGTACCGAAAAAAATTCCCCAAAATCTGCTGGGAATGGCTGGAGTCCTCTGGGGGTTGCACCTCCGAAGCGAGTCCTCGACAGATTGTTACTTGTATGCAAACCCAGCAGCTTTTCTCATTAGAGCCCTGCAGCTGCACAGCTGATTCATAATTATGAAACCACTCCCATTAGACCCACTCAGCACAGAGGAACAAATAATGATTTCTTCAGAATAATAAAAGGTAGGAATCTATAACAAAGGTTGTTATAATCCCTGCAATGAGATCACCCAGAGGGGAATGTTTTTGTTTTCAACAGAAGTGGAGTTACTCTTTAAATACAAGCTGTGTATGGTAGCATACAGATAAGCCCAGTGTAATGCCCCAGTTTAGCCACTAGATGGTCCTTAGGCCTGGTTCACACCTATAAAGGCTGCAGTTTGCATACTCCAGGTGTATTTTGCATTTTTTTAACCACTTCAGGCCCGGAAGATTTTACCCCCTTCCTAACCAGGCCCTATTTTGCGATTCTGCACTGCGTTACTTTAAAGGACAATTGCGCGGTCGTGCGACGCCGTACCCAAACAAAATTGACGTTCTTTTTCTCCCACAAACAGAGCTTTCTTTTGGTGGTATTTGATCACCTCTGCGATTTTTGATTTTTGAGCTATAAACAAAAAAAGAGCGACAATTTTGAAAAAAAAAAAACAATATTTTTCACATTCTGCTATATAACATTCCCAAAAAAAAATTTAAAATCAAAATTTTTTAACATTTTAGGCCAATTTGTTTTCTGCTACATATTTATGGTAAAAAAAAAAATCGCAATAAGCGTATTTTGATTGGTTTGCGCAAAAGTTATTGCGTTTACTAACTATGGGAAAGATTTATATAATTTTTATTGTTTTTTTTTTTTTTTTTTTTACTAGTAATGGCGGCGATCTGCGATTTTTTTGCGGGACTGCGACATTACGGCTGACAGATCGGACCCCTAACTGACATTTTTTACACTTTTGGGGGGACCAGTGACATTACTACAGTAATCAGTGCTATAATATGCACTGTTACTGTAATAATGACAATGGCAGGGAAGGGGTTAACACTGTTGGTGATCAAAGGGTTAAATGTATGCCTTATGCTTACTGACGTGTGTGGGGGGTTCTGTGACACAGACACAGATCGAAGGTTCAGCTATGCTGAATCCTGTGATCTCCTTCTGTCTGTCACTGAGAAGATCCGCCTGCTTTCTTTACATAAGCAGGCGGATCTTCTCACACTTTCCCTGATGATCGGGGAAGAGAGGCGGCAATCGCCGCCTCTCCTCCTCCGGCCCAACTCCCGCTGTGTCTAAACACAGCGGGAGCGAGCCTGCGGCGGTGCGCGCGCGCCGCCGAGATCACTAAGAGTCCAACGGCGTAGGTCTACGTCGCTGGACCCAGGGGAGCCGCACTGCCGCAGTAGGATTACTGTGAGTGGTCGGCTAGTGGTTAATACACGTTTTTGATCCATTGAAGTCAATGGAACCAAAAACCAGAAAAAAGTCTCTGGCTCTTTCCATAGAAATGTGACCCATAGGAAACCATGTTATATGGACTGTAGTGGGTTTCTGCAAAACTAAAAACGCACTAAAAAATGCATAGGTGTGAACCAGGCCTTAGTCTAAGTAGAAAGAGGCTTGAGATTAGAATTGCATTGGGTGACCAATGTTATCTAGGTAACCCCCCCCCCCCCCACCATCATATCAGAGTCTTCAATCACACCAGATTCCCCCCCATTACAGCAGAGCCCCCCCTTAAAACAGAGCCCCCCCATCAATTTAGACCCCCCCATCATTTCAGATTACCCAATCATATTCAGAGTCCCCAATCATATCACAGCCCCCCACAATCACATTAGACCCCCAATCATATCAGAGTCCCCCATCACATCAGAGCCCCCCCATTACAACAGAGCCCCCATCACATTAGACCCCCCATCATTTCAGAGTCCCCAATCATATTAGAGCCCCCCCCCCCACAATCACATTAGACACCCCCCCATCATATCAGAGTCCCCCCATCACATCAGAGCCCCCCATTACAACAGAGCCCCCCATCACATTAGACCCCCCTCATCATTTCAGAGTCCCCAATCATATTCAGTGTTCCCAATCATATCAGAGCCCCCCACAATCACATTAGACCCCCCCATCATATCATAGTAACCCCATTACAACAGAGCCCCCATTACATTAGACCACCCCCATCATATCAGAGCCCCCCCATCACATCAGAGCCCCCCTATTACAACAGAACCCCATATCATTAGACCCCCCCATCATTTCAGAGTCCCCAATCATATCAGAGCCCCCACAAAATCACATTAGACTCCCCCCCCCACCATCATATCATTGTCCCCCTGTCACATAAGTGCCCTACCCATCACATCAGAGCCCACCCCTCATCACATCAGCAGTGCCGTCCTATCACAACAGAGCCCTCCCATCATTTCAGAGTCGCCCCATCACATCAGAGGAATCCTCTCATGATATTGAAAGTCCCATCAGAGGTCACCCTATAGATCATAGTAATCCTGGCCTGTACATCAGGGTCCCCTCATCAGAGAGTCTCCTTTTCCCATCAGCAGCACAGCATAGGGTGGGAGGCAGAGCAGGTCTGGACGGAGTCGCACTCCATCGTCGCCTGCATACTGGGGGCAGCGCCGTGCATTGTCATGGTAGAGGTATGGGACACCGTGAGGTTGATTTGCCAAAACTGAAGAGTGCAAAATCTGGTGCAGCTCTGCATGGTAGCCAATCAGCTTCTACCTTCAGCTTGTTCAATTAAGCTTTGCCAAAAAAAAAAACTGGAAGCTGATTGGTTTCTATGCACAGCTACATCTGATTTTGCGCTCTCCACTTTTAGCAAATCAACCCCCGTGGATCCTTGCCCTGCAGCTTTATTGGTTGTTATGGTGCTGTGGCCAGCCCACACCATGGCAGTGCATGATGGTGATCCAGTGCAAAATGCATCCCATCATGGATTTGCAACTTTTAGCCCAGGGGGCAAGTACAAACCGGAGGCCCATGGTGCAGTGACTCGGCCCCCCTCCCGCTCTCCCTCTTCCCGTCCTCCTCCTGACCCCCATTCCAGGCTGAAGCTCCACTCCAGGTACTCACCGGCCGAAACTGGATTCTCAACCTGGCCAGCAGGGGGTGGTTGGGGGGGATCTGGGACAGCTCGGTTGGGGCTCCAGTGGGGCATGGAATCGGCCTCTGCTCAGGCACAGTTTACACCATCCATGCTGGGGAGGGAGGCCTGCTCTCTGTCCTTTTCTTCAACCCGCCCTCAGTAGGTCAGCGGCAGAGACCTTTTACTTTTCTTCACCAGGAATCGTTTAGCCATGTCTGTGGCAGAAGCAGTGCAGCCTTTTTATGGGGCATTAGAGCGGCCCAGAGGGCAATTGCCCCCCTGGCCCAGTCCTCCCCTGGTCATGGCAATCCAAACAGCACTCTGAGAAACACCGATTACATTTGCTTTCTTGAATTACCCCAATGCACCCCCTTTTTTGACTCTTTTGATAAATAGTCGGAAGTTTCCTGTTTTTTCCACCCAGAAAGTTGCCAGCAGCACATTATACATCTTTCAGCGAGAGAACTTTCAAAGCTGAAACCGATTCTTGGCTGAGCCGATGAAGGTTACCTATAAATACTGATGAGGTGTAATTATATCTCTGTTCTGATTGCCTGCTGAATAAACGCAGTGCCTCCTGTATACATCAAGTGTATTTCAGTGGTTGGATCTCGCACAGCTGTGCCCGATGGGAAGTGCAATTATTATAGAGGCAGCATTAGGGCATTTCCTACAAATCCAGCCGCAGAATTCAGACTCTCTGCACAAGGGTTAAAGAGGACCTGTCTTATTTGCCATAGAATGTGCCACACATCCTAGATAGGGGGGTCAATTTACATATATATATATATGTTGCAGCAACAAGAATGTGGCTGTAATGGATGGCAATGCACATTACATGCATTGATGAATTGCGGTGCCATTTGAATAGCGCCCCAATGCACATGCACTGCAACATGTAGCAAAATTGTTTGACATGTCTGATATTTGGGATGTTTTGATGTCTTGAAAGCCCATTGATTTTAATGGGCTGCCTTATTCCAATGCTTATTAGCATGGGCGTCCACAGAACTTTTTTCAGGGGGGGCATCATTTTAAGGCCACCCATGCCCCGCCCCTTTAAAAAAAAAGGTCATTAAGGGGAGGGGCTTGGTCATTATACTTATTTTGAGTATTTTTAACCACTTAAGCCCCGGAAGATTTTACCCCCTTCCTGACCAGGGCCTATTTTGCGATTCGGCACTGCGTGACTTTAATGGACAATTGCGTGGTCGTGCGACGCTGTACCTAAACAAATTTGACGTCCTTTTTTTCCCACAAACAGAGCTTTCTTTTGGTGGTATTTGATCACCTGTGCAATTTTTTGATCACGCGCTATAAACAAAAAAATAGCGTCAATTTTGCAAAAATAACAATATTTTCACATTTTTTTATATGAAATCCCCCCCCAAAAAATGTAAAAATCAAAATTTTTTAACCTTTTAAGCCAATTATTTTTCTGCTACATATGTTTGGTAAAGAAAATTGCAAAAAGCGTATTTTGATTGGTTTGCGCAAAAGTTATTGCGTTTACTAACTAAGGGAAAGATTTTTGTCATTTTTGTTGTTTTTTTTTTAACGAGTAATGGCGGCGATCTTTGATTTTTTTTTGCGGGACTGCGACATTGCGGCGGACAGATTGGACCCTTGACTGACATTTTTTACACTTTTGGGGTTACCAGTGACATTACTACAGTAATCAGTGCTATACATATGCACTGTTACTGTAAAATGACACTGGCAGTGAATGGGTTAACTTTTTTTGAGAGGGAGGGGTTAAGTGTGTCCCTAGGGGCGTGATTCTAACTGTGATTGGATGTGGCTTGAGGTGCAAGAACAGAGATCAACGGTCCTACATAGCAGAACCGTATGATCACTATTTTTACACAGGGGAGAATGACAGGCGGCTGTGTTTACATTAGCCGCCTGCCTTTCTCCCGGTGTAACGGACGATTGCGAGTGACCGGCGGACATCGGGTCCGTCGGGCACACGCATGGGGGGGTCCGTGACCGAGCGGGAGTGGGAGCGCGCATCCGGTAGCACGCGCTCGCTCTCCAGAGCCTCACAAGCTAGTGACGTACCCCTCCGTCACTTTGCCTGTGAGGGGCTGGCCGCCGCAGTTTATGTACTTGCGGCGGTTGGCAAGTGGTTAAAGAGGACCTGTCTTATTTGCCATAGAATGTGCCACACATCCTAGATAGGGGGTTTAATTTACATATATATATATATGTTGCAGCAACATGAATGTGGCTGTAATGGATGGCAATGCACATTACATGCATTGATGAATTGCGGTGCCATTTGAATAGCGCCCCAATGCACATGCACTGCAACATGTAGCAAAATTGTTTGACATGTCTGATATTTGGGATGTTTTGATGTCTTGAAAGCCCATTGATTTTAATGGGCTGCCTTATTCCAATGCTTATTAGCATGGGCGTCCACAGAACTTTTTTCGGGGGGGGGGGGCATCATTTTAAGGTCACCCATACTCTGCCCCTTTTCAAAAAGGTCATTAAGGGGAGGGGCTTGGTCATTATACTTATTTTGAGTATTTTTAAAGAGCAAACAGCAGCATTTATTTTAAAGCATTTGTTAACCTAAAAAAAAAAGCATGTTGTACAGCACAGTATTTTGTTGTGTAATTTGGCCCCTTCTATCATCTAAAATACCTGGCTGATCCTGCCTGGCTATGTCCTCCCCTCTGTAAACTGACCACGGTATACCATGGCTACTGAGCCCTGACACCGTGGTCAGTTTACGTGCCTCCATTATCTGCAATCCTCCTCTGTCCTCTCTCCCTGCCTGTCTGCTCCTGTGTCAGTGCCTGCCCCCTCCTCCTGCTGCTCTAGTTTCATTTAAATTTTCATATCCTGTCTGCAGTCTGTTTAATAATCCCGTGTGCCCCTGTGTTTGTGTTTTATAAAAATAAGCCATTCTTTACAAGTTTTCAGAGAGCCACTCGCCGCTCACGTGACCCGCCACCTCTCTCCTCCTCTCCTCTCCCCTTCCCTTTCTCCTCCCCTCCCAACTGACATCAGTGAGAAATCCTCAGCTCCGCCCACTACAGACAGCTGTCAGACGGCTAGAGGAGAGAGCCGACGGGTCACGTGAGTGGCACTCTGAAAACTGGTAAAGAACGGCTTATTTTTTTAAAACACAGACACACAGGATTAATAAACAGGCCAGACAGCATGGTAGAAAGTGGCTTAACCACCAATTTAAAGGGGAAGTTGAGATTCCGGGGGAGGGGGGGGGGGCATTTGCCCCCCTTGCCCTACCTGCGGACGCCCATGCTTATTAGCATGTGACATGACACGCCTTACCGCACAATTGGAAGTGAGCCCCTAAGCAATCATGTGCTTTGCCCATTTTCTTTAATGACACCTCCGCAGCTCCACATATTCACCTTGCCTTTGCTCTCCTGCTGCTCTGTTAAACAGTCCAGGGTGAGGAAAGGAGGATCTGTGTGTAAGCTTAAAGTTACCCCAGTCTGAGCTTACACAGAGCAAGACTATGTGACAGCACTGGGCCAATCACAAAGCACCTGCGATGTCACATCAGAGAATGGGGTGCAGGTCACATGCTCCCCCATATCTGGAGATAACTGGTATTTTCTCTGGCTCCCAGCTGGGTAAGGGTCCATTCACCCCACAATGTGTGTGTTGAGCCCACACAAACACACATGCATTGACATATACTCTATTTGCATGGTGCTTTGTGTTTTAAAATGTGCCGAAATACCTTTTTTTTTTTTCCGCTAAGCCCTTATTGTAATGGAAATTTCAGCTGACTGTTTTGACTCTTCATTTATACGTGTTGCAGTGCGCTTGCATGCATTTACACACATATGGGTTGATTTACTAAATGCAGATAGATTGTGCTCCAGAGCTTAGTAAAACGAGAGGAAGCTCTGCTGACTTCAATCATCCAATCATGCGCAAGCAAAAATGCTGTTTTTTTTTTTAAATTTTTCATTGCATGTGATTGGGTGTTGTTTGCAAAGTGGGGCTTCACCTCATTAATTAACCCCATTGCTTCGCTTTGCTCTGAAAAAAAAAATAAAATGGGCATGCTCTACATATTTTTCAGTGCAGGTCAGTGCAACACTATATATTGATTTTACAATGGGGATTTTCCGATGGGGGAATGGGGGGGGGGGGGGGATTTTCACTATCCAGACATCGGTTAGAATGGAACTCACAGTCAGTGACATTATATAGCCATAAAACTGCATGCAAGATCATACAATCTAAGGGGGAGGGGCAAGTACTACAAAAGGTTATAACTGTGATTATGAATGGAGAAAGTAAAAGTTTAGCTTTTCGTTGGAGGTGGGATAGGCTTCCCTGAAGAGATGAGTTTTCAGGGATCACTTAAAGGTGTACGAGAGAGTAGGAGACAACCAGACAGATTGGGGTAGGGAGTTCTAGAGGATGGGAGAAGCTCTAGATAGGTCCTGGAGGTGAACATGGAAGGATGTGACAAGGGAGCTACAGAGCAGGAGCCCATTGGAGGAGCGGAGAGGATGGTTTAGGTGATATTTTGAGACAAGGTTGGTGATGAAGCTTGGGGCAGAAATGTGAATGGCTTTGCATGTTATCTGGATTTTAAATTTTAATAATTTGGTGGGCGGAAGCCATTGAAAGAATGGCAGAGAGTGGCGGAGGTTACTGAACGGTTGGTTAGGTTGATGACTTTGGCAGTAGCATTCATTATCGGATGAAGGGGTATAGCTTGTGAAGGGGTAGGCCAATGAGGAGGTAACTGAAGAGGTAGGCCAACAAGGAGGGAATTTAGGAGGTAGGCCAAAGAGGAGGGAATTGAATAGGTAGGCCAACAAGGAGGGAGTTTAATAGGTAGGCAAACGAGGAGGAAGTTGAAGAGGTAGGCCAACGAGGAGGGAGTTAAAGAGGTAGGCTAACAATAAGAGAGTTTAAAAGGTAGGTCAACAAGGAGGGAATTAAAGAGGCAGGCTAAGGAGAGGGATGTTGAAGTGGTAGGCCAATAAGGAGAGAGTTGAAGAGGTAAGCAAACAGGGAGATTAAGAGGTAGGCCAATAAGGAGGAAGTTGAAGAGGTAGACCAACATGGAGGGAGTTGAAGAGGTAAGCCAAAAAGGAGGAAATTGAAGAGGCAGGCCAATGAGAGGGGAGTTGAAGAGATAGGCCAACGAGAAGGGAGTTGAAGAGGTAGGACAACGAGAAGGTAGTTGTAACGCTCTAGCGTTTTGTTTAGAGAGTTGGATTTGCAGCTGCAGAATCTCCACTCAGTAGTCGTGTAGAGATGTGTTGAATCACCATGTCCAACTCTCCAGACTCATCATTGTGGCCAGCCTGCTTCAGCATACAATATACAAACACTCAATAAGATGTTCCTGGAGTGATAGGTTGTATATGATAGTATAGAGGTGATGTGCTGAAAGGACAGGCGTGAGTTGTGATAGCAATGATGAATACTCAATAGTAATGTTCAGGAGAGTAGTAGATGATGGTAGATAGGTTAGCAATCATGTGCAATAACAGGTGGTAGGGGACAGCAGATGGAGTGTACAAGAGAGGCTAACTTAGTGCAAGGATATAGATGGTAGTAGACACAAGAGCTAGCAATCTATGTAACAGTGCAGATGATAGAAATAGTAATGCATAGATAGTAACAGTCCTTAGTATGCAGAAGTAGATAGTGTAAGTTTGATAGGAAGGAATCCCCTGTGGGGTACTTATCACTAGTTAGATTAGTAAGCTGAAGGGTCCGGTAATGAGTGAATGATCGGGTAGCGAGATACGGGATCAATAGCGAGGTTCCGGTCTATCTAGGTACGGCAATAGCTGGAGGCTCCGGCAGCGTAAGACAAGGCTGTATACCATGCGGTTTGAACGAACAATTTGTGAGAGAGAAGCCGGCGATTGAAATAGCCGCTCAGAGCGGCGCTTAGTGATGACGTCATGCGGCTTAAAGGTGTATGCGTTCCACCTAGCTGAAAAGGTGGGACGCAATATGAAGAAGGAAATGACCTATAAGGGTACCGAAGGTACCAGAATCTTACAGTAGTTAAAGAGGTAGGCCAACGGGAAGGGAGTTGAAGAGGTAGGCCAACGGGAAGGGAGTTGAAGAGGTAGGCCAACGGGAAGGGAATTGAAGAGGTAGGCCAACGGGAAGGGAGTTGAAGAGGTAGGCCAACAAACAGAGAGTTTAAGAGGTAGGCCAACAAGAAGGGAGTGGAAGAGGTAGACCAAGGAGAAGGGAGTTTAGGCGGTAGGCCATCGAGGGGGAAGTTGAAGATGTATTCCAACGAGGAGGGATTTGAAGAAGCCAGTCAACGGGAGGGAAGTTGAAGAGGCAGGGCAACGAGGAGGGAGTTGAAGAAGTAGGCCAACAAACAGGGAGTTTAAGAGGTAGGTCAATGTAGAGGGAGTTGAAGAGTTAGACCAACAAGGAGGGAGTTGACGAGGTAGACCAACAAGGAGGGAGTTGAAGTGGTAGACCAACGAATAGGGAGGTTAAGCCGTAGGCCAAAGAGGGGAAAGTTGAAGAGTTGGTCCAGCGAGAAAAGAGTTGAAGCGGTGGGCAAACAAGATGGGAGTCAAAGAGGTAGGCCAACGAAGGGGAAGTTGAAGAGGTAGGCCAATGAGGAGGAAGTTGAAGAGGTAGGCCAACAAAGAGGAAGATGAGAGATAGCCACGGAGTAAATTAACAGATTGGTGGTGTAATTTGTTAGAAAGAGGCAAATTTTGGAGAGGTGACGGATGTGAAGATGGTGAGATTTGGACAGTAATTGGATGTAGGGCTGAAAGGAGAGGTTGGAATCAAGCTCTCTGGCATAAAAAAGGACATGGTTGGAGAATTGGTACAATCGCCTACCTTGCCACTCTCTCTTTGACTGGTAGACTAGGACATCTGCTTTGAATTGTCATTCATGTGTTTTCATTTTGAAGTTTGACTTTGCATGCTGAGTGGAAGAGGACAGATTGGACAGTACAGTGCTGGTCTTCTTCCAGAGCACCTTTCATTTTCTCTGTATGTCGAAGAAGATGTCTGTTCGGTTTACATTATTCGAGGCAACACCAGCAGTCTTTGTCAGCTGTCGGCTATTGTTAATACAATGCTAGTTACAGAAGCTCCTTCAGTGCACACACATATCTGGATGTCATTGAAAACACACACTCATGCTTGTCTTAAAAAATCCTGACATCACTGGCAATATTGAAGCTTTTTTTGCAGCACAATGGTATGCATCTGGTGGGCGTCATGAAGCTTAAGGCTACACATATACATAAGCATCAGCGTCTTTGGTCTTCGTGTTTTTCTTTTGCACATTTGTACACGTTTTTTGCCCAAACGTTTTTAAGCTTGAATGTTTTTGGATTAGCCAATAAAAAGTTACTAATTAGGGGGAGGAGACAGTTGTTGGGCTTGAAATCCCACATTGGGCTCCCATTGAAGCCAAAAACGCGTAATCATGCCCCACAGAAGCTCCTGTATGTTTTCTGAGCGTTAAGTGACAGCACATGGCTCAGATGTGAATGCTCAAAATAAAATAACTTGGAAATCTGGGTGTTGAGATTTAAATAATTTTGGAAAATTTGCTTTCACTTCCTGTCCCAATAACACTACAGGAAGTGAGAAGAAATCTCCTAAATGAAGGGAATTCTCCTTGTAGACAGCACAAGTGTCTTCATTGGAAGATTTCAGCTTACTTCTTGGTCTGAGGCCAACTCTAAGGTGTTGGATTTCCCCTCACTTTGTTTCTTGATGGAAAAAGCCTGCACTACAAATAGAGGGGTGAGTCTCCCCAACAAGGAAATGAAAACTTCACAGAGGGTCCAAACTTTCCCCACTCTTCCCAGAACTAAAAAAAAAGGTTTGCCTGTATATACATTTTAATTTGCATGCAAGCTATAACAATGAGCCTCTCTCATTTGCTCCTTTTTGGTCAGTAAAGCTAAATTCCAGAATAAGCTAATATATTGTCGCACCGTGTTGTGTATTAAAGACCGCTCACTGCTGCTTTCTTTTCTTGTGCAGGGAGACTAGCCTTGTCTCCGCCCACTCCTGTAGTTTTTTGCAGGGAGCCTGTAGTGGGTGGGACCTGCTGGGCCCCTCCCACAGCTCTCTCTCCTTGTGCAGGATGACTAGTCTTGTCTCCGCCCCTTCTATAGTTTTCTTTAGGCAGCCTGTAATGGGCGGGGCTTTCTTGACCCTCCCACAGCTCTCCTCTCTGAATAGGCAATGTACAGCACAGTGATGATGCCACTACTACCGCTATATGGCAATGATCAGGTTTGCAAAGGCATTTGGTGCACACAAAAGGAATTTTTATCCTTTGTGGCTATTGAGGAATTTATTTAGGTGGTTTTTTTTTTGTGTCTGGAGTTCAGATTTAAAAATACTATAAAAGCATTGAAAAGGTCATGGTGTAGGACCACACCCAGGAATCAGGCATGAGACCATGTAAGAAACAAGGCCTTGCCTGTTAATTTCAATGGAGGTTGTAAACCTCTGGAAAAAAAAAAAAAAACCTGAAAGACAAAGGCATAATGAGCTAGTAAGCATCGCATACCATCACATTATGAAATACTTACCTTAGAATGAAGCCCCCGCAGTGCCACCTGCTCACCGGTAACATGGCCGACATGTTCAGCCATCTTACTTCTGGGTTTGCGTTATCCAGCCATCTGATTGGCCGGGGCCGTGATGACGTCACTCCGACGCGTGCACACAGGGAGCCGCCGTTCACGGCACAGGACTCTGAAGGAACAGCACGGGCGGTGCAAGTTTAGGAGATATTTACAGTAATTAAGTAATTATAGGTAAGCCTTATCATAGGCCTACCTATAGGTACAAACACTACCTGGGGGTTTACAACTACTTTAATTTGAACTTTACTCTTCCGAACTAGATTTATTATTTTTATTCCTCATGATGCTATCATTAGTAAATAGATAAGAAAGAATATCATATTTGCTTGTTTTAAACTTTTTTTTAACATTTCTTTAGCTACTTCCTGGTTTCCTGCCCAGGCAAATGATGTCATGCATCCCATTAGTCGTCAGGAGGGGAGGAGAGGAGGAAGAGGAGTTTTCTCAGCTAAGCCAACTCTCCTACATGTATGCCTGCGCTAAGGGCAGATGGATTCCTAGAAGTAAATGTTACATTAATCATCTGCCCTTACTCAAGATGGTTGCGGCCAGAAATGCTAGGGGGTTGTTTTTCAAAGTGATTTCTTAACAAAATAAAGTGTGGAGACATGGATGGATGGGGGAGTTTGCTTTGAATATTAACAATCAATTAAATTGAATTTTTGGTTTGTTGTGCTCAGATACAGTGACAATCCGCTTTCAGTGCTAACATGGCACCAAAGAAGCGCACCTTTTTTTTTATTTATTTTTTTTTTAAAGTGGTACCATGCATTTTGGTGGAGGATTATACATGATTTTTAGCAAGGTGTATTGAGCTGCCATTAAGAATTGACGTGCGTGCCTGCAAAAATAATGCACATTTTTTTGTGCATTTTAGGAGCGCACATCATTTTCCGCACATTCCCGTATCGCTTAAATGTGAACCTAGCCTTACCCATCTGCTATATACACAATATATTAGGTGACGCCTTTACTGGGATCCAGTTCAGTCCTGTATTGTACATCACAGACCCATGCAGGCGCACTCTTTCTCAAAGCTACAAGGCCTTTGAGGTTTTCCTGATTAGCAGATAATAAGTGCATCAACACTATACACGAAAGAGCCTAGGTGCACTTGAAGCTGTCAGAGCACAGGGGACGAGGCTTTTAATCTGACAGTTTGTGAAATTATCACCTGAATCTCTTCTTATTCAGAGCCAATCCACTACATCAAACATCTGAAGCTGAACTCCAGATGGATAAAAGGTAAAAATTAGTTCAGCTCTGTATTCATTAATATATCATTAGATGGGTTTTTTACTGCAAAGACCTGAATTTAGCTTGTATTAACCTCTTGCAGTCTACTGTACTGTACAGCAGAGCTCAAATAGGGGGAGGGAAAAGAAGCACAATGAGTTAATCAAGTGTGCTGCTGTGCCAGGAGCATGCTGATAGGGGAGAGATCACTGAAATTAGTTAATTGGTGTGCTGCTTCTCCTTTAAATGTTCAGTCAAAGGGTGACCACCAATTTAAAGTGGAGTTCCACCCAAAAGTGGAACTTCCGCTTTAGGTATACTAACCCCCTGACATGCCACATTTGGCATGTCATTTTTTTGGGGGGGGAGCGGGTACCTAGTTTTGACAGGTACCCGCTCCCACTTCCGCTCGGAGCGCCGCGGCTCCCTGAGCGGAAGTTCTCCTCTCCCCCTCCCTCCCTGCAATCTTCTGGGACATGTCAGAGGTCCCAGAAGATTGCCGGCCAATCAAGACGCGCAGCGCAACTCGCGCATGCGCAGTGGGTACCCGGTTGTGAAGCCGCAAACTGTCACAGCCGGGTGCCCACAGCAGTGATGCCGGTGTTCCGTGAGAATTACCTACCCGTGAGAAAAACCTACCCTCGTCACTTCCGGTTGCACGGCACTGTGTGTAATGCGGCGTTTACATTAAAACAGCTGTGCTGCAATACAAGTCATCTCCACTCCTATCCCTGTCACTTCCCTCATCTCTGCTAGTAAATATTAAAGTGGCGGCGGGTGTATGAGAACATAAATCACGGAGCCGAGACCCGCTTTTATATTTACTAGCCGAGAGCAGGGGAGTGACAGGGACAGGAGCGGAGATGACTTATATTGCAGCACAGCTGTTTTAATGTAAGCGTGGCGTGGGTAGGTTTTTTTCACGGACACCGTGATAATTTCCTACTAGTGCGCATGCGCACTAGTCTGGTCCTCTCCTGTTCCATTAGGTATCCGGAGCTGTGAGCATGCGCACTGCTGCGCTGCTCAGCTGTTCCTGCCCGGAAGTGACGAGGGTAGGTTTTTCTCACGGGGTAGGTAATTCTCACGTTACACCGGTGCCGCCGAGACCAGAGGGAAGAGGATCGAGGCTTCGGGCGGCCGCATCGCTGGACCGTTGGACAGGTGAGTGAAAAGGCTGGAACTCCACTTTAAGAGGACCAACTCCCACTGACTACCAGTGTAAGTGGGAGAGCTTCTCCCACTAACCACAAGTTTAGAAGGCTTTTAGCCCATTGATCATCATTTCAGATGTTTCTTCTCCCACTCACCACTAATGTAAGGTACCTTTCATTGACCACCAATCTAGGAGGCTCTTTTCCCACTGATCATCAATCTAAGAGGTCTATCTCCCACTGAGCATCAGTGGAAAGGGAAGGGGCTTCTCATAATGACCACCAATCTAGGCTCTTCTCCCACTGACTACTAGGGTAAGGGGTAAGGGGGAGGGCTTCTCCCATTGACCACTAATATAGAAGGCTCTTCACCCATTGACCATCCATCTAAGAGGCCCCTCTTCCACTTAACAACTTATCACCAGTATAAGGGGCCCTTCTCCCATTGACCACCAATCTAAGAGGCCCTTCTCCCACTGACTACCTGTGTAAGGGTTCATTGACAACCAATCTAAGAGTCCTTTCTTCCACTTACCACCAGTGCATAAGGGGCCCTTCTCTCATTGACCATCAATTCAAGAGGCCCTTCTCCCACTGACCACCAGTGTATAAGGAACTGTAGGTGCACTTGAAGCTGTCAGAGCACAGGGGACGAGGCTTTTAATGACAGTTTGTGAAATTATCACCTGAATCTCTTCTTATTCAGGGCCAATCTATTACATCAAACATCTGAAGCTGAACTTCAGATGGATAAAAGGTAAAAATTAGTTCAGCTCTGTATTCATTAATATATCATTAGATGGGTTTTTTACTGCAAAGACCTGAATTTAGCTTTTATTAACCTCTTGCAGTCTACTGTACAGCAGAGCTCAGATGGGGGGAGGGAAAAGAAGCACAAGGAGCTAATCAAGTGTGCTGCTGTACCAGGAGCATGCTGATAGGGGAGATATTACTGAAATTAGCTCATTGGTGTGCTGCTTCTCCTTTAAATGTTCAGTCAAGGGGTGACCACCAATTTAACAGGCCCACCTCCCACTGACTACCAGTGTAAGTGGGAGAGCTTCTCCCACTAACCACAAATTTAGAAGGCTTTTAGCCCATTGGCCATCATTTCAGATGTTTCTTCTCCCACTCACGGCTAATGTAAGGGAGGGACCTTCCATTGACCACCAATCTAGGAGGCTCTTTTCCCACTGACCATCAATCTAAGAGGTCTAACTCCCACTAAGCATCAGTGGAAGGGGAAGAGGCTTCTCATAATGACCACCAATCTAGGCTCTTCTCCCACTGACTACTACGGTAAAGGGTATTGGGAGGGCTTCTCCCATTGACCACTAATATAGAAGGCTCTTCACCCATTGACCATCCATCTAAGAGGCCCCTCTTCCACTTAACAACTTATCACCAGTATAAGGGGCCCTTCTCCCATTGACACCAATCTAAGAGGCCCTTCTCCCACTGACTACCTGTGTAAGGGTTCATTCATTCATTGACAACCAATCTAAGTGTCCTTTCTTCCACTTACCACCAGTGTATAAGGGGCCCTTCTCTCATTGACCATCAATTCAAGAGGCCCTTCTCCCACTGACTACCAGTGTAAGTGGGAGAGCTTCTCCCACTAACCACAAATTTAGAAGGCTTTAAGACCATCATTTCAGATGTTTCTTCTCCCACTCACCACTAATGTAAGGGATCTTCCATTAACCACCAATCTAGGAGGCTCTTTTCCCACTGATCATCAATCTAAGAGGTCTATCTCCCACTGAGCATCAGTGGAAAGGGAAGGGGCTTTTCGTATTGACCACCAATCTAGGCTCTTCTCCCACTGACTACTACGTTAAGGGGTAAGGGGAGGGCTTCTCCCATTGACCACTAATATAGAAGGCTCTTCACCCATTGACCAGCCATCTAAGAGGCCCCTCTTCCACTTACCAACTTATCACCAGTATAAGGGGCCCTTCTCCCATTGACCACCAATCTAAGAGGCCCTTCTCCCACTGACTACCTGTGTAAGTGTCCATTGACAACCAATCTAAGAGTTCTTTCTTCCACTTACCACCAGTGTATAAGGGGCCCTTCTCTCATTGACTATCAATCTAAGAGGCCCTTCTCCCTCTGACCACCAGTGTACTGTATAAGGGGCCGTTCTCTCATTGACCATCAATCTAAGAGGCCTATCTCCCACTGACCATCAGTGGAAGGGGCTTCTCATAATGACCACCAATCTAGGCTCTTCTCCCACTGACCACTAAGGTAAGGGATAAGGGGGAGGCCTTCTCCCATTGACCACTAATTTAGAAGGCTCTTCACCCATTGACCATCCATCTAAGAGGCCCTTCTTCCACTTACCAACTTATCACCAGTATAAGGGGCCCTTCTCCCATTGACTACCTGTGTAAGGGTCCATTGACAACCAATCTAAGAGTCCTTTCTTCCACTTACCACCAGTGTATAAGGGGCCCTTCTCTCATTGACCATCAATCTAAGAGGCCCTTTTCCCTCTGACCACCAGTGTACTGTATAAGGGGCCCTTCTCTCATTGACCATCAATCTAAGAGGCCTATCTTCCACTGACCATCAGTGGAAGGGGCTTCTCATAATGACCACCAATCTAGGCTCTTCTCCCACTGACCACTAAGGTAAGGGGTAAGGGGGAGGGCTTCTCCCATTGACCACTAATTTAGAAGGCTCTTCACCCATTGACCATCCATCTAAGAGGCCCCTCTTCCACTTACCAACTTATCACCAGTATAAGGGGCCCTTCTCCCATTGACCACCAATCTAAGAGGCCCTTCTCCCACTGACTACCTGTTTAAGGGTCCATTGACAACCAATCTAAGAGTCCTTTCTTCCACTTACCACCAGTATATAAGGGGCCCTTCTCTCATTGACCATCAATCTAAGAGGCCCTTCTCCCTCTGACCACCAGTGTACTGTATAAGAGGCCCTTCTCTCATTGACCATCAATCTAAGAGTCCCTTCTCCCACTGACCACCAGTAAAGAGGCCATTAATATACTGACCACCATTGTGAGCAAACACTACAATTTCCATTATCTGTGTTTCTTTTCTGATCATTCTTATCATTTGTTGCAATCAGTATTATTGAAAATGATTATGTTGTACAGAGCAGCCTTGGCTGTCTAATATGAGAAGTACGCCACGTTCCTTTCTTTATTCTTATATCTACAACACACTGTTCACACTAATATAGCCGGAGGTGTAGATAGAATTATTAGCAGGGGTTCCCTGAGATCTGAAAGTTATTTCAAGGGTTCCTTTATGTTAAAAGAGGTTGGGAACAGCTGCTTTAACCAGGTAGCATGCTGTCCAGAATCCACGATACCATTGCCTGAACTAAGCTTTATTTCTTACCGCAGCTCTCATATTCAAGGAAAATTAGCTTTCACCAACCAACAAAAAGCAGATTATGGATTTATTTATTTTTGCATTGGCTTTACAATGTTGTGTACTGCATAAACACCACTGAGTTTGAAGTACATGTAAGCCCCCACCTTGTGAAACAACCCATTCAGTTTAAAATAGAAATGAAAGACAAAACATTATAAATATATATTTTTTTTCCCTCCTGTTCTCAGCTGCATAAGGAGTCCAGACAACTAGAGGAGGAGAAACAGCAGTACACTGAACTTCTCAGTGAACGGCTGTGCAGGGGTGGGGGGGGGGGGGGGGGTATCAGCACAAGTCTGATCATTGGAAGAGTTCCCAAGAAAAGCTAGAAAATTGACCATGCTGTGCTCTCCTGCCAAGTGTGGTCAGTTTTTAATAGGAAAGCAGAAGGACTGGCAGGAACACTAGGGATTTCACACAAAGGAAGCAATACAAAGAGAACAGGATACTTTCTCATACAAGTACATGGAACAAAAGACTCATATCAGGAATATGAAATGTTGGGTTTACATATTTGTAACGGATCAACCGGCACCCCGACTGGGTACCTCCGTTGACGGATGCTCCTAGTGCTTCCCGAGGGCTCCAAGCACTCCACCAGACACCGTAACCACCTCAGACCCCATGAACCGCCGCAGCTTGGTTGGGGTCTCGCCGTCTCCTACCCACCCTGGGCCTACGACAAGGCTCCAGGTTCCAGTGGGTGAACCTATCTTTCCTCAGAGAGTGCAGCAGGACAGGAGCAGGAACAAGCTCCTACAAGAGCTTAGTGATTATTGAGGGGAGTATGAAGAGCATAGCAATCCCTTGTAGCAGATTCCCCCAAAAAGAGACAGGACTCTCGATTGAGGGTGAAATAGAACTCAAACTGTTTATTCAAACACATGCACAAAGAGATATACACTGTGGGACAATCCCCCCTCCCCCTTAGCAGCCAATCCACATACACATATACATCCCATAATAAGTTTATCTCAAGGCAGACAGACACAATAGAACAATGGAATACAGGCACCAATAACAAATCCCACCTCATCTCACTATCTAGCAAGGGTCTATGAGACACTCCTGCAATATTCTAGCAATCTGAAAAGTCATACCATTCATCTTCATACATTTCCTGAGAGATATTGCTGACAGATATTACTGTCCCATCTGAAGCAATTCAAACCGTTAAGTATCTGTCTTTCACTACCAGTGATGGTGAACACCGTCACAATATTCTTTAAAGCGGAGTTCCACCCTCAGAATGATTTTTTAAACAAAAATAGCCCATTAATATTAATACATCTCGCTTGACAAAACCGCAATTTGCATATTTATGAGTTGAACAGTGTATTTGTTTAGTGAAAATCTTACTTTATAAACCTGCTGCCTGTGCGTTGTCATCTTTACTAAGGGCGTCTGAAACAGCAGTGTAAGACTTCCTGACCTTCTTCCTGCTTGTTGTTCATTCTGGCTACCCAGAATGCAGCAGGAAATCTCGCACATGGGCAGTACTATGCTTTAGGCAGAGTACTGGTTGCTATAGAGACGTTGTCTCAGGAGGAAGTTGCCGCCCTCTATATCTCTTCCCCTCCTCCCAGAAGACACAAGACAGTGAGTGTCAGACAGAAACACACATAAACACTTCCAGCTACTATTGTAATAAAACTCTTGTCTGGCTGATGGGGAACTTTATTGTAACGGATGGATTGCAGCACTATGATTGGGGGAAGCTTGGTTATTGTGGCAGCAACACTGTGATGGCACCCTTTGATTAGGGGCAGGATTGTGGAAGGATGGCTGGATCGATGTAACACAGTGATGGGGCAGGATTGTGGATGGTTGTGGAAGGATGGCTGCTATTAGCAGGCCCTGGTAAGGAGGAATGCTGGCTTCTGTAGTGCCGCTAG
>NC_138775.1:21074410-21076910 GCF_965119305.1 Pelophylax lessonae | reverse complement strand
AAACAGAGCTTTCTTTTGGTGGTATTTGATCACCTGTGCGATTTTTTGATCACGCGCTATAAACAAAAAAAGAGCGTCAATTTTGCAAAAATAGCAATATTTTTCACATTTTTTTTATATGAAATTCCCCCCCAAAAAAATGCAAAAATCAAAATTTTTTAACATTTTCGGCCAATTTGTTTTATGCTACCTATGTTTGGTAAAAAAAAAAAAAAAAAAAAAAAAAAAAAAAAAAATCGCAAAAAGCGTATTTTGATTGGTTTGCACAAAAGTTATCGCGTTTACTAACAAAGGGAAAGATTTCTGTCATTTTTGTTGTTTTTCTTTTTTAACGCGTAATGGCGGCGATCTGCGATTTTTTTTGCAGTACTGCGACATTGCGGCGGACAGATCGGACCCTTGACTGACATTTTTGACACTTTTGGGGTTACCAGTGACATTTCTACAGTAATCAGTGCTATATATATGCACTGTTACTGTAAAAATACACTGGTAGTGAAGGGGTTAACTTTATTTGGGAGGGAGGGGCTGTGTGTGTCCCTAGGGGCGTGCTTTCTACTGTGATTGGCTGTGGCTTGAGCTGTAAGGACACTGATCAACGGATCTACATAGTAGATCCATGTGATCAGTGTCTTTACAGCGAGGAGAATGACAGGCAGCTTGTTTACACAAGCTGCCTGACATTCTCCCTCTCCCCCGCCGATCGCAGAGTGGCCGGCGGACATCGGGTCCGCTGGTCACACGCGGGGGGGGGGGTCCGTGACCACGCCTCCGGGGGCACGCGCTTGCTCCCTAGACCCTCACAAGCAAGCAACGTAGCCCTACGTTAGTTTGCCTGTGAGGGGCTGACCGCCGACGTAGATAGTCGTGCGGCGGTCGGCAAGTGGTTAAGTGACAATTGCGTGGTCATGCAAACACTGTACCCAAATTAAATTTTTATTTTTTTTTTCACAGAAATAGAGCTTTTTTTGGTGGTATTAATTCACCACTGCGGTTTTTATTTTTTGCTAAACAAACGAAAAACGAATGAAAATTCTGGAAAAAAAAATTTTTTTCACAGTTTTTTATAAAATTTTGCAAACAGGTAATTTTTCTCCTTCCCTGATGTGCGCTGCGGAGGCTGCACTGTTGGGACTGCCCTGATTACCAGTGTCAATGTCCCTTTTACAGAAGCCAGTCATACAGGGATGGAGACCATAGCATGACCTGCTTGTCTCATGTAAAGTCCCAAATATTTTATGAAATTAGGGATGGAGGCACTGAGCTATACAGGCAAACTGCCTCATATAAAGTCCCAATCTGTGTTTTACACTGCATCCGCCAAGGGATTGGAGGTGTATGCTTCTCAGCTGGTCCTTTTCAGTTTGTACCATCTTAAGAACATTGCTATTAGAGCATTGAGATACCATACCAGTCGGAAGTGGGTGGGGGAAGTTTGGGTTGCTCCCTCCCACCTGCTTCCTATCCACCCATTAGCAACCATGTGCTCCCAGAGTGGAGACACTTACATTTAAAAGTGTTAGGGACTGCAGATATAACAGGGTGCCGTGTCATGGCTCTGCAGCTTACATATGTGTTTGCAAATGCGTGTCAACGAAACCCCTGTTCTTTATGTATATTGAGACAGGTCTACTTGGTTGGGTGGAGGGTGAGTACATCAGACTGGGGGCTGGCTGGCTTCCATGCACCTCTTTCAATCCTTTTCAACCTTCGTTTTTTCCGATACAGGAATGGAGATGCTGGGCATACCTGCCGGTGTCTCGTTTAACCGCTTTACCACCGCCCACCGTAATATTACTGCGGCAGAGTGGCTCGTTATCGTCTGACGACGTAGTACTACGTCGTCAGACACTCCCCCTTCTGGGCGGCGCTTGAGCGCCGCCGGAGGCTCGCTCCCGCTGTTTTCATTCACAGCGGGAGTCGGGCCAGGGGAGGAGCAGCGGCGATCGCCGCTGCTCTGCCCCGATCGCCGGGGATCTAGTGTGGAGGTCCGCCCGCCTGTGTAAACACAAGCGGGCGGATCTCCATAGTGACAGGGAGTGACAGATCGGAGTGTTCAGCATAGCTGGACATCCGATCTGTCCATGACTCACTCAGTCACCTCCCCCCCTACACGTCAGTTAGCACCAGGCATACATTAACCCCTCCCTCTCCAATAAAATTAACCCCTTCCCTGCCAGTGTCATTTTTACAGTAACAGTGCATATATATAGCACTGATTACTGCAGTAATGTCACTGGTACCCCCAAAAGTGTCAAAAATGTCAGTCAAGGGTCCGATCTGTCCGCCGCAATGTCGCAGTCCCACAAAAAAAAAAAAAAAAAAAAAAACGCAGATCGCCGCCATTACGCGTTAAAAAAAAAAAAAACACCAAAAAATGACAGAAATCTTTCCCTTTGTTAGTAAACGCAATAACTTTTGCGCAAACCAATCAAAATACGCTTATTGCGATTTTTTTTACCAAACATAGGTAGCAGAAAACAAATTGGCCAAAAATTTA